>NC_133390.1:101667294-101970324 GCF_047511655.1 Castor canadensis | reverse complement strand
AAATCCTGGAAATTTCAGGAGAGATTTGGAAGCTACAAAATAGTAATAATCCAGTAATTATAGCTTAAATAAAAATTTATCACCTATACTTAGGATTATTTAAATACAGAAAAAAATAAGAGTTTCAGCAAATTGATTTTTGTTAGATATTATCCAAAGTGAAGTAAGGAAAAAAATATTGAAATTTACAAGATGCTAAGTGGAGTTTCAGACTGACCAACAAATTTGAAATACAGAGAAGGAAATAAGAACAAGAAAGGGGCAGAAAAAAAGACAGAAGACATATTTGTTAAACTTTTTCTGAACTATGAAACTCCATCTAGAAGACTTCAGTTCTAAATTTCTATACACCTAAAAATAGGACTTCAGAATCCAGAAAATTAAGAGTGACAGAAATAAATGGAGAAATCAACAAATACATACTTCATAATTGAAAATCTTAGAACTCAATATCAGAAATTGATAGAACAAACTGTCAACAATACAGTAGTTGAACCAATTCTAATTAATATTTATAAACACTCCACCCAGCAACTGTAGAACACACATTCTTTTCACATTCTTATAGGATGTTAACAAATGTAGACTATGTACCGAGGCATAAAGGAAGTCACAATTTCACAAGATTAAAATCATATAGATGATATATTCTAGCAACAAAACTACTAAATGGGGGTCAAAAATGAAATATAAATGTGTGTCAAATACTAAAATATATGTTACATGAATAATACGCATGGGTCAAGAAGGAAATCACAAAGGATATTTCAAAATTCTTTGAAACAAATTATAATGAAAACAGAAATATATGTGGAATACTACTATAACAGAACTACAAGGAAATTCGTAGATTAAGTATGAGGAACAAAAAGTGTTAATCACCTACTTTTTCAGCATAAGACCAGAAAAACATACAGAAAATTAAAAGAAAACTAAAGAAAAATAATAACAATAATAAAGGAAATCCATAGTACAAAAAAATCAAAAATATCAGAGCAATAATTAAGACAAAAACTCATTCCTTGAAAATGTGAATATAAGTTATAAAACTCTAGGAAAATTGATTAAGGAAAAGGAGGTGAGAAAATAGAAATTGTTGTCTGAAATTGAAAGGGCACATGACATATAAGCCAATAGACATTAAGATGATAATAGTACAGGCTATTATGCAACTTTTCCACCATAAATTTGATGTAGTCGATAAAATAAAAAAAAAATCTTGAAACACAACTACCAAAACTGACACAAGAAAAAATTGAAAATCTAAATAAATAAATAAACCTCTGCTATCTATCCCTCTATATCAGTCTGGGTATTGAAATCAGGACCTGAAGCTTGCTAGGCAAGAACACAGCCCCTTTATTATTATTATTATTATTATTTTGCAATGCTGTGGATGGAAACTAGGACCTTGTTCATGCTAAGCACATGCTCTACCAGTGAGCTTTATCCCAGCCTACATATTTTTTCAGGCCTCGAGCATGCTAGCATGTCCTATACTGCTTGAGCCACACTCCCAGCCCTGAATTAATTATTTAGAGTCCTATGAAGAAAGTTATGCATCTAGTTTTCCTTAGTAGAAGGTTCTATCAAACAAATCAATAGTGATGCATGCTACACCATTAACCTAGTACTCAGTAATCAAGAATTTCAAGTCAGCCTGGGCTACATAGTGAGTTCCAGGCCAGTCTGGTTTACATAAAAGAAACAAAGTAGGAAAGCAAAAGGAAGAATTAGTACCAACCTTACATACAATATTCTCAAAATGGAAGAAAAAGGAATATTGCCCAGTTAATTTTTGAACCATCTGAATTTTGACTCCAAAACTTGAAAGTACACTACAAGAAAATTACAAACCAATATAATTTGTAAACATAGCTATAAAAACACTAAAGTGTTAGCAAATCTAATATGACAATATATTTAAAAGATAAAAAGGTTAAGACTTTAAGTACCAGTAGGCTTATTCTAAGAATGAAAGTCATTCAACATTTAAAAATCAATGGATCTTGATATCCTGAATGGCTATACCTAACACCAGGTACAAGGTAAGGATACTCACTCTCAACATGTTTCTATTATACATACTAAAAGGTGTAGAAAGTAAAAGCCAGCATGATGGTCTACATTGCCTATAATTCCAGCACTCAGGAAAGAAAGACTGTGACCAGGAGGATAGAGAATTCCAGGCCAGTCTGAGTTACTTAGGAAGACCATGTCTCAAAGAAAAGTATAAAAGATAGAAAGCAATATAAAGACAACATTTAAAAGGGCAAGTAGAAGTAAACTGAAAAAAAAACTATGCAAATTATCTGTACCTAAAATTACAAAATACTGATTAAAAGAATTTCAGATGCTCCCACTTAATGGAAAAATATGATGTTCTTGGAGTGGAAGAATCACTATAGGTAACATGTAAATTTTTCAAATTAAACAATAGGTCAATGCCATCACAGGAAAAATCATAGTGTTTTTATTGTGGTTTTGGGTTTGGTGAGTTTTTTAAAAGACTTTCAACTTTGTTCTCAAATTACAAGAATAGTTCAGAATAACTCGTCCAAAGAAGGAGAGCAAAACCCCTTAACATGTAAGTGGTGTGGGTTACACATAGTGACTTCTTTCCAAAAAGCTTATGTGAAAAAGTTAGGGTAACTCCACAGTGGAGAATCCTGATAGACATTATCTTACTTAAGGAATTAAGGTTAACTTCAGTAATGGTAACTCATGCTGAAGTTATGCACTCTAGATATATAAGCTGATGAAATTAGCAACTCACCTCTCTGTCCTTCATGCATACACACACACACACACACACACACACAAACCTGATAAACTTACTCCAGTCATAAGAAAGGCATTAAAACTAATTTGAGGGATATTTTACAAAATATCTGAACATTAATCCAAAAATTATTCAAACATGAAAAATTGTCCCAGTTTATGGAATATTAAGAAGATGTTACAATTAATAATAATGTCCTGGATATTATGTGAAACATACATTAGAGGTTAGGTTAAAATCTAAGCAAATTTGAATAAACAATGAACTTCTGTGTTACTAATCCATTGGTTCTGACTAATGTACTGTGCTATGTAAAATATTAACCAATGGAAAATTGGCAATGAGTGTATATGGGAAATCTCTTTTTGTTGTACAACTTTTCTATAAATCCAAAACTATTCTAAAATTTAAAGTTTTAGCAATATTAGAATAATCATAAAAATCTTCAAAGAGAAAAACACTCTGCGATTTCAGGGTTTACTGCAATAAGTGTACATTAATCACATTAATGTGGTATTGGCAAAAGAACAGATAAATAAGCCAATGGAACAAATAGAAGCATCAACATAAATTTAGTCAATTGATTTTTCCACTTCCTGCAAGGTAACATACGGTGTTTTCAAAACTTTCCTGAAACAAAGTGCTAGCTACATAAGAAAAAGAAACATTATCTCAACCTTACCTCATGATTTTGGAGCAATTACAACAATATGGATTACAGGTTCTAGAAGAAAACATGAAAGAATTTATTTGCAAGGATGGGAACAATAAGTTTCTTAAAACTCTGAAAAATACTAAAAATATTTTGATTTTAGAAATTGAACTTATTAAATAAAACAAAATATAATCAACACACTGGAATAAAAAACATAATGTCAGCCAAATAGCTACTATAAATAAAAAGAAACTATTAAAAATGGCAAAATTTTAATTGATGTGTTCCAATGATGATGGAGAAATAGTTGATAAGTACATGAAAATACACTCCACAGTTTTAGTCATCAAATAAATGCAAATTAGCTTTCAAAGAGATACAACTGAAACTTACCAAAATGGTCAAAATTTAAAAGCATTGTTGCATATCAAGTGTTGGTGAAGATGTGAAACAAAAACTCCTAATACATTGTTACAATGTCTTATGGAGTTGAACCCACACCAAGAAACCAAAAATTGCATTTTAATGAATAAAAAAGCACAAAGAGCTTACCCAAATGTACATCACATACTTACTTGTAATAATGAACAAAATAGCCAAAATGATGAACAGATTAATGAATTAAAAAGTATTCTTATAAAGTAAGAATTGTACCCAGAAATTAAATGGAAGGACATACTGATACGTTATTTTGAGTGAAAAAATCTAGAAAACGATTCATGCACAATATTATTCCTATTAATGTAAGTTTCCAACTAAGCTTCCATGACCACAGAAAAAAATTATACCTGAGGAAGGATTGGGATTGGCCAGAAATGGACATGAAAATACTTTTTGGACCAATGTCAATGTCCTTTCTCTTGGCTGAGATTTTTATTACACAACAGTTAATAGGAAAAAAGCATATAATTGTCAAAATCCTAAAAGCATTACTTATAATGCTATACATGACACTGTGTGTAACAATACCCAAATAAAAATATGTAAATTGAATTTGAAAAATTCTACTTAATTATAGATTACATTGCCTATTTTACATATTTCTCTGTTCTAGTTTATTAAAGTATGTTATATTATGCTCAGTGCTTACACCTATTTTCATATTCATTAATATGACTAATTGAAAGATGAATAATATTGAACTTATTACTACAATGATTTTCCATATCTTTCTATATCATTCTGTTTTAATAATATAGTAAATATTTAGTCATTTTCTTATAATTTCTTCTTATGTTTGTAATTATAGAAATGCTTTTCCCACAACTGCTTTGATAAATATTCTTTTTTAACACCTGTCTGATATTCCATCATTTTTATATTAATCTCAGTGATCCCTTTGGATTTATTTCTCCTAAACATTAGAAAAAACAGTTTTTATTTCCAGCTGATTTTGCATTTTTCTGTATTGATAAATAAAGCATTTTGAATGAAACAATCTATTTCTGGACTATTGCAATTATCTCTATTTTTAATGAAAATATCACGTTAGTTATCATATAATGCATTATTTATGAACAAAAGTAGTTTCCTCACTACTCTTCTCTCATCAGAACTTCCTTCCATTATCCTACTTCTTCAATCCCTCAGAATAGTTTTAAAACCTTTATATTAAGGTAAATAAATGTCATCATATATTTTATTGAAACAGGTGTAAAATCCAGACATTAATTTATAAACTTCTGTCATCTTCTTTTGTTTCAATAAGATCTTTCTCCACCTTTTTGTCTTTGTATGTAAGAACATTTTATTTTTCCATTTCTGTCTTTGAGATAGACTACCCTTATATATTTTGATTATAGTATTACATTTGAGATGGGAAAATGTTTGCATTTTAATTTAGCTAGCTTTTGATGCTATATAAAAATTATATCCAAAGACTTTAGCTAGAGTACCTCACTTTTACAATATGCAGAGTAATGCTGATTTCCTGATGTGAATTCAAAGTTTATATTAACTTGTGATTCTTATTGCTTTGTGTATTGGGATAAGTTTGTACAATCTTTGCTTTGAAAAAAGAATTTCTTCATAGCTAAATATGTGATGTTCTGGAATTAGATTCCCATGTTCCATTGGATATTTGCTAATAAAATTTTATTTGTAAGACATATAGTTCTAATAATATTTTATTAAAGTGGAGAGAGCCCATATGTTTAATTTTTCTTTCTACCCAAGTTCCTTTGATGTGACTGGAGAAAAACCATAAGTAAGTTACAAGTTAAGAAAGTGCTAACAATGCAAAGGATACAAACTAGAAACAACAGAGATTTGGAAGAGGTTCTCAAGGATAACATGCAGTTGGTATCATAGTACTTGAAATACTAGAACACAATGAACTGTACGTGAAAGTCTTCCAATAGCTAGGCAGAAGTCAAGAAGTATCCCTGAGAGTCTGCAGGTAAAATGATGTTCAAAAGCGAAAGAAGAGGGAAAAATGTAGTGATTTATGAAAAAACTGGACCTCTAACCTCACAAAGCCTTCTGTGTCTTAAGACTCTTAAAGGTGATATTTATTCCTGGGCTAAAGATAGAAAATCCTCTGTAGCAAATTAATTTTTCAGGAAATCTTTAGACTTATAGATAGAAAGTCAGTCTTGGATAGACGCTTTCTAATTTGGGAAACTGGGAGAAGAGGGAACTGAATACCTGCCTGCCTGAAGTAAAAGATATCATGTGAGGGTCAACCCAGAAGCCTACACATGTTAAAAGAAAGGGCAAGGGATGGCAAGTGAAGACCACAAAGCCATCTACATTAATAAAAGCCCTATTCATTATAAAAAGGAAATTAAAATCTTCAAAATGAAAAGCAATGTGAACCAGAAGGAAATGAAGCATCAAGAAAAAAATATACTCTAACAGATTGTAACTAGTGCCTTCAAAAATATGTTTTTAACAATGCTGGTGAGGATGTGGCGAAACAGGAACCCTTGTACACTGCTGGTGGGAATGCAAATTAGTACAGTCATGGAAAGCAGTATGGAGATTCCTCAAAACGCTAAAGATAGAACTGCCATATGATCCAGTGACACCACTCCTGGGCATATATTTGAAGGAACATAAGTCAGGATATGATAGAGACACCTGTACACTGATTTTCAACACAGCACTATTCATAATAGCCAAGATATGGAAACAACACAGATGCCCTAAACTGATGAATGGATCAAGAAAATGTGGTATACATGCGCAATGGAGTTTCACACAGCCACAAGGATTAATAGCATGTGGTTTGAAAGTAAATGTATACAACTTGAGGACATCAAATAAGTGAAGTAAGCCAGGCTCAGAAAGACAAAGACCACATGTTTTCTCTCATATGCAAAAGATGGATCTAAAAGATTAACACATACACAAAGAACATATTCATAATAGTGGAACTGCTCTATAGAACTCAGGGGAAGAGGGAAGGGAAAAAGAGAATGATAAAACATCAACAATATTCTAAAACATAACATCTGTGAAGGTAGAGGATATAAGGATATGTATTGAAACGTTGAAAAATGGGGATTGGGAGGTAAAAGCGTAAGGGAGAGCAATGGAAGGGGTTGAACAGACAAAAGTAAAGTATACCCACAGTGGAGATACACTGAGAACCTCCTTTAAACATTTACTTAAATAATAATGAAAGACAGGACTGTAAAATAGGTACAGTATGGGGGGGGGCATACTTGTGGGAGGAAAGAGGTGAATGAAAGAGATTAAGGTGAGGGACTATGGTTGATGGATTTCATATACTTATATGAAATAGAGCAAAGAATCCTCTTGCAATTCCTTTAAGTGAGGTGGGGAGGGGGTTGATAGAGAGGGATGGTGGGGATAATCTAACCAATGTACAATATAAGACTATTTGGAATTGTCACAATGAATCCCCCCTGTACAATTAATATATACTAATATATACCAATAAAAAAAGATATATACTAATAAAAAATAAAATAAAAATAGTATAATAAAATAGTATAAAATAATAAAAATAGTATAATAAAAATATACTAATAAAAAAGATAAGTTTTTAAAGATCATTCACCTATAAAATAAGAATTGACTGAGAGTGTTCTAAGAAGAGCATTATTGACAATTGAAAGTTAAAACATTTTAAGCTGATATAGAGGCACTGTGATAAAACTCTGGAATGTAAATAAGCAAGCCTTGCCCAAGAAGGAGGGATGGCATCAATGGGAGGTGGGAGGTGATGGGTACAGGGGATAAGAGGGTGAATACAGTGCAAAAAATATATACATTACATAAATGCAAAAAATTATACCTGCTGAAACTACTTCAGGAATGGGGAGGGATAAAAGAGAACAGTAGAGAGGATAAATTCAAGTATGATATATTTGATGCATTGTAAGAACATGTATCTTGGGGGTACATGTGACAATGTACCCCCAGTCAGCACAATAATAAAGGGGTTTTGAAAAAAGAAAAGAAAACTCAAGAAAGAAGAGTGGAAAACAAAGAGATGTGGGTCAACTCGGAATAGAGGATATCACTTAAAACTGACTTCTTGAAAAGAAGACAGGATAAGTGGGAAAATATCAACAAATATTTGAAGAAAATTTTCCAAATTTCAGAGAAAAGACAAGTCTACACATTGGAAAGACAATGGGTGAGAAAGAGATGCACAGCTAGAAATATTGCAGTATACTCCACACCATTCAAAATAAAGAAAAAAAATCCTAAAAATATTTAGAAAAAAACATTAGCCACCTACAAAGCTTGTCAGTATTGCTAAATACTACAAGTCCCTAAGGAAGAAAGACTATTTTCTCTAGAATTATATATTTTATTAGATTCAAGTGACAGAAAAAAATAAGGAATTTCTTGTCCAAACTCTATTTAAACATTTTTCCCTGTATGCATCTTTTGTACAAATATTCCATATGGGTATACATTGATAAAACAATGAAAAACCCCAGAGAAAAGTATTAAATCCCAGAAACAGGCTAATTAACTTCATAAGACAAAATTTTAAAGAATAATTCTGAAGTGTATTGTTGCACAGCTTGCCTAAAAGTTAACAATTTAATCAAAATAAATAGGGAACTGATAAAAATATATAAGAAGCAGAATTATTTAACTGAAATGACAAAGGATGTATTCAGTTGTTTCTTCCCAAGGAATACACTTATTTAAAACTTGAGAAAAAACATTTTGAAAAATTATAGAAGTCATAGTCAAAATATAAAGCAACTTAGAACAGGATTTTAATTATTTGAAAGCAATTATTTGAATGAAAAATTTAAATACGTAAATTTAGAGATACACATTTATAGGCTTTAATTATGAGCTCAACCAAATATTTCTGAAGCTAATAATATTTGCATATTAGGTATATTGTTTCAGCTTTCTTGATTGCACTCAATTTTCAAAAATAAAGAAGAGAGGGAAGACATAATAGGTTTCCATGTAAAAGTGTGTATTCTGAAGCACTCCTTCACTCAAAATATATAAATACTGGTGCAAAAATAATCCTGTTTCAGACAGAACTGAAATTAGAACTAAGAAAAGAAATGCACTTATCCCAAAACATTAAGAGGGAGCTGTTCGAGTAATACAATGACATTGAAACTATGAGTACAATAGAAAAAATTACAGAAACTTCTCATCTAAAAACAAGAATTTAAACAAGTGTATCTGAGAAATAAAAAGACCTCATGCTTCCTGAGAAGATGGCACAGAGAATTGGTTGATGAGAATGCAATCCTTTAAAAATTTAGGAAGTGCTTTTTGGGAAGGGGAAAATAAGTGCACAATCACCAAAGTAGAAGGATAATGAGAGTGAGGCTCTGACCTAGTGAGCAGGTTAGGGAGTGATAGAGGTTGTGACTACAGGGCTAGCACAATGGACATGAGGGATGGGAAGGTAAAACTGAAATGACAAAGGATGTATTCATCCTTCATCCATAGGAAGACGTGAAGGAGGATGAATATGGTGGATGTATTTTGTATTCATGTATGAAAATAGGTAATGAAACTATTGAAATTGGTCTAAGAAGTGGGAGATAGGAGAAGGATGGAGGGGGAATCTAATTAAGATAAATTGTAAGCACGTATTTAATATGACAATGCATCTCCCTTACAAGTATTATTTGCTAATAATAAAAATGGACTAGCACTGCCCAGGCACACAAGGCTTTATTGCTGTGAAAAAATAAGTCTAATTTACAATTAAGATTAATAAAAAGAAGCCATTAGAGGGTTTCAGGCAACTGTGAAAAAATCGGATTTTTTAAAAACTTAAGATGACTTTGGCTGAATAAAAAGCTAATTTATAACTGCTTAACTTGGATTCTGGCACCAGGTGATAGACAACTGATTTGTAGCAGAAGGTAGTCTATAAATGATTTATCTCTTAACTGTTTCATCTTCATCATATCATCTCTAACACTAATACCACATGTTCCCTCTTCACTTTTACAAATGTTTTATTTGTCTAAAAGCTGAAAGCAGAGTTGATCTGTAATTTTTCAGTGAAAAGCAGTGAGAAGTTTGGCTCTAAGAAACTAGGATATTGTCTAGGTTTTCCTAGGGTCTCAAGAAAGAAGAGGTTACCATGTAGCCCAAGCACAGGGACAGTGACTCCAAGGAACCACTGCTCATCACCTTAAAGATGATAACCATTTAAGGTGCTGGGCACCCTTAAACTCAGATTAATGGCATTAGGCTAGCAGAAAGGAGGGAAGGCTAGAAGAGAACTCAGTATGTTGATTTTTTCTCCCAAGATTGTAAATTGAGTACAAGATTAGAGAAAACAGTTTTAACTTGTACAGGTTGACATACTTACTTCTGTAGCACCTCTTTGCATTCAACTGAGTATCATGCTGCTAACTTCAACCAATGCAAAAAGAAATGTTAAGTGCTAGGCATTTTTAATTTTTTCTTTGACACCTAATATAGTTCACTGTGAGTAGATGCAAGTCTGATTATCTATGGTTGGAATCAATTTTTAAGGCTTTTTTGATTGTCTCAAAATGGAAGTTTGCTACAGGAAAAAATATGGTTTTTATTGATTTGTTTATTTTATTTTGTTTAGCATTAATGCTCTATGTCCTTTTCTCACTGAAGATGTTGTATCTAAATGAGACTAGTTTAATATAAATGATTATTGTGAATTAATATTAAAATGTAGAAAGTTTTAAAAACTGCTTTTCTTAATATCCAAAATTTAATAGTAGGCAACAATCTATTTGCAGGCTAGTTTTAAGATTAAACCAACATATTAAGAACATGTTTTAGAATCAACAAAACACATCATTTTTATTTCCACTTTCACAATGAAATTTTAGTTACAATGCTAGTTACATTATCACCACCATTAAAATGTATTTAATGAGGATATACTGGACACATATTAGTAGCATGAATTCATCATTTCATATACATGATTTAATTTTCCTGCAAGTTTGCAACCACAATTTGAGGCATAAGTCCTCATTTTACAAAGAGTTTCAAATAAGGGTTCCTTGGGACTCTAGTACTGCTGCACAAAGTGAAGAGAAGTGGTGGACCAAGCAGCAAAATTCAGTTCTGTAACCTGTGCCTGTACTCAAATCAATACAGACCTTCTTTCATTGATTTTAAATATTGGTATGAGGTAAGATTCCTTTTCTGCCCTTCTGGTTTTTGAAACAGGGCTTTCTAATACAGCCCAAACTAGTCTCAATCTCATGGTTCTGTTACATCTGCCTCTTTGAGTGCTGGACTTCCAGGTGTGAGTCATCATGCCCATCCACAGGTAAGATTCTTCATCAAGAAAAGATTCTGCAGTATATAAAAATTAAAATTTGAATATTATCAACTATTTTGCAGCAGATTAATCATGTTAATACATGAAGTTATCTTTGATAGTATGCAAAACTAACGAAGATTCTATTTGATGAGGCTTTCATATACCTGAAATACATCCTCATTAATTTTATTTTTGTCCAGTTAGGTCAGATTCTTATCTGCTATCTATAATTCTTAATTATGTTCTGTTTTCATAGACACTCACCAAACCCATACCTATACACTCCTACAAACACATGCACACAATTTATTTCAGATGTCAAAAACATGAATAATCTGTTTTAATAATGAAGAAATGAATTATTTCCAATAGCACCATACCCAGATAATTAACCCTAGAACGAGTGACTCCAGTGTCCACTTATTACGTCCAGCCTATGGCTCTGGATCACGAGCATCAATATGGGGACCTAAGGCTGAAAGCTCCCATAATCACAAATGAACACTGTACTTCAAGACAGCATGTAAAGATACTGGAGGAAAGGTAGGAAATGCCTCCATGGCTCCTTTTAGAGTCAGAGAAGCATATTAAGAAGCTCCACAGACTTTCCATTTCATTAAAATAGCAACAAATACTCATTCTAGACAAAACACGGCAAAGGAAATAAAATCACCATGGCTTATTGAAGTGCATGCCTAACTTTACTGGAATAAAATTCAGTCTTTGCTGAAAAGAGAAAAAGGGACTGGAAGGAGTTACCTACACACACTTGGTTAAACAAGCAGCACAGTCTGCTGCACATATATAAAAGAACAAATTAAATCCTTGTAACATACTTGAAGGAAAATGTTAATGGTTCATTAGAAGAAAGCTACAGTACAGAATTATAGATTTCCTTTCTAGTAAGTTGTTTGTCTAAATTCACTTCAAAAAGGTCTAGAATGTATTTCTCTGCCTATAACTTAAATAATTTCCTTTGTCACAATCTATTTTAAGTATTGTTTACATGTCTCTGAAATCAACATTGCTCAGAATAATCAATTTCCCAAAAACACATTAATTGTGGTTTCTAAAGAAATATCTTAACATTTTCTCCATAAATTTCAATTCCCTTTTGATAATATCAATTTTGCTGTTCCTCTATCAGCAATAAAATATATGTTATAGTTCATGAAACTTAATGCTAAATAGATTTTTAAAAATCAAAACAGATAGAAATAAATGCAAATCAACACAGATTTTCTTTTATTATTTTTGCATTTATTTTCTTAGGCAATTTCCCATTGAAATCCTCAGGATTATCTTCACTTTCTTATATATACTATCAGGAACTGAAAAGACTCAATTTTTCTCAATGTGTAATCTAGAAACTCTACCTACCTAAGTTTTCTGGAAGAAGCTTGCTGAAGTAGTAAAACTAGGATCAGAAACAAAAACTTTGTTAGTATCACAGCAAACAGCAAGAACCTCAATTTAATTCAATCCCCCCATCCATGTCCTTGAGAAAGACATAAATGGATCAATATAGACACCTGTGCATGTAGTAATTGCACTGTAGGAAGGAAAAGAATCCAGAACTTTGGAAACCCCTACTTTTTAAAATAGACACTAGCATGCCTATCCTGTACTCCCTCTGGACACATTGTTTTTATGATACTGAACAATAAGAATTCCTTACATTTGCTACGTAGAGAGACACTATCTCTGCCTTCCAAAGTTACGAACAAATCTTTCATTTGGTCAGAAGGAAATATAATCTTTATCTTCTAAGACTCTTCAATGTACAGAAATTCTTGAAAAATATTGGGTACAAACAGAAGTAAAAGCTTTGCTCACAAGGCATGCAAAAATGTGAGACAACAATAAGGAAGCATCATCCAACATTTGTTACCCTCATATTTGCTTACAAAATCTACTTGAAACACTGTACCAGTTGTACTTCAAGCACCAAGAATTATAAAAATAAAAAATCATTAAAGTAATGAAGTTGAGGTCTATATAGAAAATCAGATCTTTAAACTTCAGTGTTATTGAGCCAAAACATTAGCAGATTTGCAGTATTCACCATTTAGTTAGAAATGTAAGGCTCCCTGCTTTTCTAGTAAAGTTTTTATCTTCATAAAGGGTCTTGTGAGCAAGCCAAGATATGCTGGTCTTGCATTCTTCTAGTAACAATAATGTACAATAGAAAATAAGACTCCAATGCTCATTTATCATTTATGACGACAGATTGAGAGCAGCTGCAAGCACAAAGCTGACAATTCTGCCTGGAATGATGTACAGCGCAAACCAGAATGATCCCACAATGCGTTAACTTTACAATAATATACAGTGACCATTACTGATCTGGTATGCAAGATGTTTCTGATAATATATGGGGAAAAGGAATAGTTAAAAAAACAAGAGTATTTTGTGTGTGACTTAGGATCACAAGACATTATCTTCATAACACATAACTATGCAATTTTTAGAAACATATAATTTTAATTTCTTATAAGTATATGCAAATATATCAGTTGCTTGGCAAACACACCATGAGATAATAATAGCCAAGATCAAGATGTAGAACATGAGAAAATGGTACAAAAAGTCTGTCTTAAAAGAAACAGGTACTTTTCTCACTCATGAACACAGATGATTGGACTTTATAGGAGCATGGCCCAGGTCATAAGGAATTAGAGCCAACGAAGGCAATTAAAATCTCAAACCAAAAGATCTAGCAGGAAGCACTCCTTTTCTAGGGTAGAATAGTTGCCATTTATCTCTTGTATCTGTTATGTCTTCTTTGCTTTTGAGTTAAAGTTACAGAATAATACTTTTAGATTTTAAAGATATTAAGTTGAGCCTCTGATGTTATCATTAAGACTCAGAGAATGAGTCTGACAAAAGAAAATGCTGAAGAGGTAGTACGTGCCAAAGACTGTGATAAGAATTTTATTCACATTGTCATGTTTAGTCATCCTAAGATTTTTTGAGAGAAAAAGTAATACTTTTTTACATTGTTGTTGTTGTTATCACTGCTATTAAAGTTGTATTTTTCTCTGCTGGGGATCAGACCCAAAGGTTTGATCTGTATTTGAGTAAAGTACCCTGAGATACACTCCATGCTTGAGAAAAGCAATCTTATCACATCCTCACAGAAGGAAACATAGGGCATACTATTTCAGTACATGCTGAAGTCAAAATGAAGTGAGATTTTAATGTTATTAACATTGGAATAAATCACTCATTTGTGAGCATAAGTCCTTAAGTCAAGACCAAATCATAATCCAATCTAACTTCTTGAAATGTACAAAACTCAACCTTTAGTTCAAATGAAGCAAACATTTTCTTTTTCTTTGCTATTGTTTGGATTCATAATCTTATATTAATTTAAAGTTAACTCTCTACCTGCTACCATTTTTCTCTTTCCTTTCAAATCTATAATTCTTGAAAAAGTAATCTCCAATCACTTCATATACTTCACATGCTTTTCTGTTCATTCTAAAACCTAGTACAGTCTAACTTTAGCTTTGTTCTTCAAAAACAGTAATCTGATACATTGGTGATAATTTATGCAATATTCTTCATCACATAGTCTTGAAAAATCTATAAATTACCTGCTTTGTATAATGCATATTATTCCTAAAAATCGTTCCCATCCACATCTCCGTTAAGTAGAAACTATTTGAAGAATTGACTCAAATTCCAGGTTTAGACACTATTAATGTGTGCCAACCAAGAAATCTCCCCATTATATTGTGAAATAAGAATAAATGTATATTTGGTCCCTCCCAATTTCCTGGCATACATCTCAAACTCTTAGACTGTCTGAAAGCAGATATTATTTCTATCCTAATGAGAAGATTAATAGTTAAAGGTTGGAAGACACTGGATGCCCTCAGGATGGTGGCTCATTGCCAAGAGGACCAACATATGAATACAGACCTGGATATTCATCTCTGTCCCCTGAGCCCTGGGAAGGGGAGGATGAAGACTGAGTTGATCACAAATGGTTAATCATGCCTTCCTAATAGAGTTCTTATAAAAACTCAAAAGATAAGATTTGAAGGGTTTCTTTCCAAATTACTGAATATGTAGAGGATGGTGCACCCAGAGAATGTGTGAAAGGCTACACACCTTCCCTCATAGCTTGCCCTATGTATTCTTCACATAGCTATTCCTTTGTTGATTTCAAATAGTCTTTATAATAATCTGCAATAGAAAGGAAGCCATCACCCCAACTTCTGTGAACTGCTCTAGAAAATTAATTTGGAAGAGAATCATTGGAAATTTAATTTGTAGCCAAGTCAGACAGAAGTTGTGAGTAACCTGGAAGCCTACTACTTATGATTGGCAAGTTGGGATCAGTCTTTTAAAGTATATGCAATACTTATATGTATTTGCATGTATATATATATGCAGGTCAAACTGTTCACAATGATTCTGTTCAAAAGACAAGAATGACACATAACAAAATTTTGAATTTATGTATTTCTGTATAGTTTCAATTTTTATTATAAAATGCCTTGATTTTATAATAATAAAGAAATTTTTAAACAAAAAACTCAGATGCACTCATTTCAAAAGAAAAATGTGAAATATATATTCATTATTTTAAAACATAACTTTAAGCTATAACAATACTATCTCAAAGACATATTTACTCAATATTGATCCCAGTATTTTGCTTTCTTAGATTTCAACATGCAATATAAAATTGAATTTCAGGTAGGTCTGAAATTTTATTTATATTCTAATTTTAGCAGAAACATACAAAAGAATAATGAATTATACAGTTTATAGGTTATAGAAAATTTCAGATGATAATTACTGCTGTGGAGAGTATTACAGGAAGAAAACATAAATTTATATTTTCATGAATAAGTATTCTATCTTTTAACAAATGGAGTGACATAATGGTGCAATTCTACCTGTTGCTTTTCTTTTTCTTTTTCTTTTTAGTAGTTCATTTCACATTTTATTTAATATTTTTTCCTAAAGTAATTAGCAGTCCAGTTCTTCAAGGACCCTGAGTTATACATTTATTTAATTAATCCAAATTAACTCTATATTGGGCACTGATAAATGGAAATATTCCTTCAGTTCAGGCCTGCATCATCATTACTTTCTACCAATTAATCTCCCTCCACTTATTCATATGCTTTTCTTTCTTATCTGTTCAGTTTTATCTATTTTAATTTTTTTCCATTTTTTATTAGAATATATTCATGTACAAGGGGAATTCATTGTGACAATTCTGAATAATCTTATAATGCATATTGGTGAGATAGCCCTCAGCAATCCCTCCTGTGAACTGCTCCCTGCCCCACTTAAAGTAATTCAAGAAATATATCTATTTCATATATGTGTATGAAGCCCATCAACCATACTCCCTCACCTTCATCGCCTCCTTTGACCCTCCCCACTCCCTCACGTACTCACACACACACTCTGTATCTATTTTACAGTCCCGTCTTGTGGTATTAATTCTTTAAGTCAATGTTCAAAAGGGGTTCTCAAAGTATTCCCACTGTGAGTATAGTCTAATCAGTTCAACACCTTCTGTTATTTTCCCTTATCCCTTCCCACTTGGCTCCCATTTCAACAGCTTTGAATACATATCATTACATCCTCTACCTGCATACATGTATTGTGTTTCCATATTGTTGACTCTCAGTCATTCTCTTTTCCTTTCCCTCCTGCTCCAAGTTCCATAAAGTACTTGCACAATTACTAACATGTTCTATACATAAGTTTGCATATGATCATGATTGTTTTATGTACATGTTTATCTTTTGGATCTATTTTCCACATATGAGAGAAAGCATGTGGCCTTTGTCTTCCTGAATGTGTCTTCCTTCACTTAACATGATGTTTTCCAATTGTATCAATTTGCATTCAAACCATGTGGTTTCATTCTTCCTTAGGGCTGAATAAAACTCCATTGTGTCTATATATATCTAGATAGATAGAAAGATGATAGATAGATAGATAGATAGATATAACAAACACGTATGTATATATCACATTTTGTTAATCCATTCATCAGTTGTAGGTCATCTGTATTGTTTCCATAGCTTAGCTATTGTGAACAGTGCTGCAATAAACATTGCTGTGCAAGTGTCTCTATTGTATCCTGATTTACATTCCTTCAGGTTTATGTCCAGGAGTGTTAACACTGAATCATATGGCAATTCCAGTTTTAGTTTTTTAAGAAATCTCCATACTGCTTTCCATAATGGTTGTACTAATTTACACTCCCCCCACCAACAGCATATAAGTGTTCCTGGTTTGCCTCAAACTCACCAACACTTGTGGTTTGTGTTTTTGATGATAGCCATTCTAACTGGAAATAGATGAAATCTTTCTGTGGTTTTGATGTGCATTTTTTTTGTGGCCAAGGAAGTTAAGCACTTTTGCGTGTATTTATTATCCATTTGTATCTCTTCCTTTGAAAATTTCCTATTCAGTTCATGTGCCATGTCATCACTGGGTGTTTGATTTCTTGGGGGTTGAGTTTTATTATTCCATGTAGATTCAGTATATTAGTCCCTAATCAGAAGAATAGCTGGGCAAAGATTTTCTCCCATTCTGCAGGCTGTCTCTTAAGTCTAGTGATTGTTTCTTTTGCTGTGCAGAAGCTTTCAAATTTGATGCAGTCCCACTTGTTTATCCTTTCTCTTATTTGCTGAGCCATTGGAGTTCTATTTAGGAAGTCACTGCCTATGCCTATATGTTCCAGTTATTTCCTACTATTTTCTGCAGTTGTTTCAAAGTTTCAAGCCTATATTAAGGTCTTTGGTCCATTTTGAGTTGATATTTACACAGGGTGAAAAACATGAATCTAGTTTCAGTTTTCTGCATGAGGATGTACAGTTTCCCGGCAACACTTGTTGAAGAGGCTGTCTTTTCTCTATTGTATATTTTTGGTGCCTTTGTCAAAAATCAGGTGAGCATAGCTGTGTGGATTCATATCTGCATTTTCTATTCTGTTCCATTGGTCTTCATGTCTGTTTTTATGCCAATACAATGCTGCTTTTATTGCTATGCTTATGTAATATAGTTTGAAGTCAGGAATTGTGATATCTCCAACATTGCTCCTTTTGCTTAGTATTGCCTCAACTATTCGAGGTCTTTTGTGTTTCCATATGAGCTCTAGGGTTGTTTTTTCAATCTCTGTGATAAGTGGGCATTGGAATTTTGATGGGAATTGCATTTAACATGTAGATTCCTTTTGGTAATATAGCCACTTTCACAATATTGATTCTACCAATCCATGAGCATTTGAGATCTTTTCATCTTCTGTAGTCTTCTTTGATTTTTTTCTTCAATGGTCTTTCATCTTCATTTGTTAAGTTTATTACCATGGGTTTTTTTTTTAAGGTTATTGTGAATGGAATTCTTTCTCAGTCTGTTCACTGTTGGTACATAGAAAAGCTACTTATTTTTATAAATTGATTTTGTATCCTGAAGGTCTTTATGGTGTCTAGGAGTTTTTTGGTGGAGTTTTTCAGGTTTTTTAGATATAAGATAGCATCATCTGCAAATAAAGATGGTTTGACTTCTTACTTTCCTGTTTGAATTCCTTTTATTTCTTCTTCCTGTCCTATTGCTGTGGCTAGAAATTCCATGACTATGTTGAATAAGAATGGAGTGAGTGGACACCCTTGTCTTGCTCCTGACTTTAGAAGAAATGATTTCTGGTTTTCCTCATTTTATATAAACTTGTCATATATAGCCTTTATTATGTTGAGGTACATTCCTTCTATTCTTAGTTTCATCAGAATTTTTATTATGAAATGATGTTGAATTTTGTCAATGGCTTTTTCTGCATCTATTGAGATGATCAAGTGGTGTTTGGCTTTTCTTTTGTTAATATGCTGTATATACTGTATTATATTTAATGATTTGTGATGCATTTCTGCATCTTTGGGATGAAACAATAGTTTATGATCTTGTAATATGTTGTTGAATTGGGTTTGATAGTATATTAGATAATTTTTGCATCTAAGTTCATTAAAGAAATTGACCTAGCATTCACTTTTCTTTTATGTCTTTGTTTGGTTTTAGGATGAGTGTAATACTGGCTTCATTTGCTTTTCTTTTTAAATTAATTAATTGATGGTAATCATATTTCCTAATAAAGAGTTTCTTAAATGCTCATTTTTGTTACAAGTATCCCAGATGAATTAATGTTGAAATACTTAAATTACAAAGTTTTAGTTTAACAATATAAGAAATAAATCACAACTTTTCAAATTTTGAGATTAAAACTCAAATTGCATAATATTGAAGGTGAAATTATTATATACCCATACATGTCCATCACTAGATTATGTCAATTAGTATAGAATGCAAATGTACATTTTCATTTAGTTATCATAGTTTATAATTCAACATGAGAATAATTAAAGGAAATAAATTACTAAATTTTATGGTTTGAGGATAAAAGGACCAGGGTCCAAATGCTTGATTTCTGAACTAGCAACTGAAATATTATAGTATTGGTTCTCTGAGGCCATTTTTCCAGAGAAAATGCTTTATAACTTGATATGTTGTTGAGTATGTTAAATAACATGTTATATAATAGATGCTTAGTACACAATGAATATATTTACTACTCATAGAGAAAATGTTAGTCATAATAGTAATATTGCTAAAATAATTAAGAGGCACATAGGAAAGGGGACAAAATGAAAGTTTGGTTTATAGCGTTATCAAATATAAGTCAAAAGTGAAATCTAACAACACAAGTATTTAGCCCTCATGTTGTATTCTATTTCATTCTACCTCTATAATGTGGGACTTCTGTCCATTTGATAAACTCCTGGCATTTTCACTAAGATGGTACCATTATATTTAATTGGTTTTACAACTGCTAAATAATGCCTGTTGCAGTATCATTTTGTTGATGAGTTAAGTTACAATCATAATGTGGCCTTAATCACCTTCCTCTTAAAAAGGACTTCTATATCCTTTAGTCTTGTTGCTATGACATTAGATAATTAGTTGGAAAGAAGACAGAAAGATGAACATTGATGCCAATTAACCCTGGCTCTTGGTGAATTTGTTAGTTTCATAGAACACCTAGAAAAGAAAAATACCTGAGATCAACAAAATGTTTTCAAATTCCAGGGACTTCATGGGACTATTAATTCATCTTGTAAATAACTATTTAGTAGTTCATTTATTCATAGCATTTCATTTAAATGGGAAAGAAGAGCATTAAGTCAGTAAATACTAAATTATTTTAAATTATATAAATCAAATTGTGCAGTCCTGGATGAGAATAAAATGAGTAAATCCATATTTAGTATGAAATTTCTGGAAAAGGGCTCTCAGAGGAACTACAATTTAAAATGGGAAATGAAGGAAGACAAGCCTACAGAACAGAGTAGAGAAAATTCTAGATGAAGGGAAGAGCATAGGCAAACTTTATCTGGAAAAGGACTGGGCTCTGGAGAAATTCTGAGACTAGTAATTTAGGAGTGTGACAAAGAAAAGGGGTGAAGCAAGTGTGAAAAAAGGGCATGCAAGGTTGTTAAACAGGATAGGAAGTTTCCTAGGAAGCCAATGGAGAATTTTAAATAGAAAGGCTGATATTATCTAATTATTTAAAATTTTTAACTAACACTGGCTATTGTTCTGTGAGAAAATGATGACAAAATGGCAAGAGTGCAGGTTGGAAACCATTTTTAGAGGCTGTTACAGTAATCAAAGCAAGATATGATGTGGTTTTCATCTCTCTCTTTGGGAGTTTATGCATCTTTATATGAAGGAATGTTCTTTTTTGGCCCACAGCACTACAGAGTAAATGTCAAACTAATTAGACCCTGGAAAGGTTTCTAAAATTTTCTTGCCTACTCCTCTTGCTGGGTCTTAAGTAATGAGAAATTTGAGGATTATCTTTTATACCCCTATATTCAGTTCAAAGAACTTTAATTTCATGGTAGTAATAAAGCCACAATATGGGTATTTAGCCACAACTATAGGTAAGGATTGTCATTATTTGGGGTGCAATACATATGAAACACCCACAAGTAGGGCTTTAGTGGGGATAGGCATCAGACAGCTTCTGGTCCTGAGGACTGCACATACCAGCAAAGTTCCTGAGGTGAGGATATTAGTGTGTGGAAGAAGTGGCCATTTTGTTTCTCTAGTAATCTAGGTTGGCCACTTAGAAGAAATGAGCACTAGAGATAGACAATAGGAAATAAATATTTTAATTAATGGAAAGTATCTGAAGTAATGTGAAAAACCTGTTATCAGTAGGTTCTGATTTAGAAAGCAATAAATTAGCAAGTAGCATAAATATTTAGATTATATTTAGATATCTCTAATTCATTGCTCATATCACCCTTGGAACTTAGTGTCATTTTACTTTAAATTTATAAAAGAGAAGTTAAATCTTAGATGTTTCTGAAGTCAAATTCTAATTTGACTAGATTTAAATAGTATTTTTGATTTTTTTTACTATACCATTTTGTCTTTTTAAAAAAATTAATAACCTACTCTGTATCTAACACATAGTATTCAAGTTATACTCAGGAAAAAATCCTTACTAGTCATACTCCTATAGAATCCTTTTACCTATCAAGAATTAAGCTGATCAGAAGTCTTTTTCTCTCCTACTTTGATGATGTTTCTTGAAACATGTGAGGAAGGATATCTGGTGAAACTGTCACTATTTAAGCCACAAGATACAAATGAATGAAAATGACATGATTCTATTTGTCTGTGACTTTGGTGTTTTGGAGACATTGTCTCTCATATCCTATTCTATTCTATCTATTAAAGAACACTCTACCCAGTAGAGTGGTTCTTAATACTTCCTAGATAAACTCTTAAAAACGTGGAGTATCAAGCAGGCCCCATGACTCTTGACTTTCTCCTTACAACATGGCATATAAATTCTCTTGTCTCTGTGCCACCATATTAGGTGAAAAAATTTACTAATCTAGGGCTCTCAAGTCCTAGATTGACTGACTCTTTGTATTTTTGTGAAATGTTATTCAACTTCAGAAAGACAGTTTATGATATGATGATGAGTTAAATTATCATTACCATTGCCACTCTGTCTATCCTTTCATACACATAAAAAACCCATAAGTCATCTTTTCTATGAGAAGTCAAAGGAGCACTAGGGAAAATGCTGCTCACTGGAGCCATTTGAACAATGACTGTAAAAATAACATCTGGTCCTTGTTTTCATGCTAAATGTATTTTTAAATTCACTGCAGGGGACACCACTGGCAGCAGTCAGTGTAATTTATCTAAATCTTTAATACTCAGTTTTTATTCAGGAACAGAAATGTATTTGCTTTCTAAAGAGCATCAAGAGTAAATGTTAAGGGATTCTTTTTAATATTGTAGGATTATGAGCAGGTATTGAAGCAATCGATTGAGAATGTGTAACTATCCATCATTGCCATCATTAAATGAAATTGCCTTCTGCCACATAAAAGGAGCTGATGCAGAACATGGGGGAGGTGTATATATGAATGTATGAACACCAGCTCACTATATGAAACATTAAAGACATTAGTAGACATAAAGAAAACCACAAGAAAACTGAAATTTAACTAAATAAATTTATGCAATATAAAATTTGATTGTGAGAAAAGATTCAATTCATGCTGGATTTTTTTAAATGAAGGCTATTCACATTTTTCTTCACTTGATGTTTACTGATAAGAGGAGTGTTTTCAGATACTTTCTAATTTTTCTAGAATTCTATGCTTTCTTATGGGTCTTTCTATTAAATTATTTTTCTCTCAATTTTTCAACACAAAATCTTCTAAAGAAAGCCTTTCCCTTTACTAGTGAAATTAATTATTAATCCTAAATTACTGATGTTTTCTCCTGTTCTGAAATGCTCTCTTCAGCTTTCTCTACCAACTAAGTTAATGAGAAGAATGGCTCATTCATTTGTTTATTGAAGCATATATATATATATATATATATATATATATATATATATGTTAAGCACTTATCTGCAGTCTAGGTACTGAAATATTTAAAGAATAATGACTTTTCTAGATAAGTCAATAAGCAGAATGAAAAGAATTAACACATGCACTCCAGGTCATGACATCATGGGCTACAAAGCACATAACATCTAGAAAAGACAAATGCATGACTAGAAGGAGAGGAATAGGGCTTTCAAGTTAGCACCATGAGGGTCAGAAACCTGTGTCTGCTATTTTTAATTTTTTTTAATTTTTATTGTTTTATTATTCATATGTGCATATAATGCTTGGGTCATTTCTCCCCCCTGCCCCTACCTGCTCCCTTACTACCCACTCTGCCCCCTCCCTCTTTCCCCCACCCCCTCAATACCCTGCAGAAACTATTTTGCCCTTATCTCTAATTTTGTTGGAGAGTACAAGCAATAATAGGAAGGAACAAGGGTTTTTGCTGGTTGAGATAAGGATAACTATACAGGGAGTTGACTCACATTAATTTCCTGTGCATGTGTGTTACCTTCTAGGTTAATTCTTTTTGATCTAACCTTTTCTCTAGTTCCTGGTCCCTTACTCCTATTGGCCTCAGTTGCTTTTAATGTATCTGCTTTAGTTTCTGTGCATTGAGGGAAACAGATGCTAGCTAATTTTTTAGGTGTCTTACCTATCCTCACATCTCTCTTGTTAATTTTCCTCTTGTAAATATTTGCTTATTTAAAAATTCATTGTTATGTAAGCTTAATATATTGAAAACTATAGGTAATAGGAAAGAATAATGCAGCAGTTAAACAGTAAAATCCATAGCTAACTCTAACAACATACTACTGCCCAGACATGTACTTGTAGATGGTTTTTGTGCACACGTCATTTAAAAAATTTTTAATGTGCTTTTTTTAAACTTAACATTTTACAGATATTTCCAACATTGTTTTCTTTTACATTTGATCAAGTTATCTTTTGAAAATTTAATTTTAAAAATAATGTATCCTAGAAATATCACAAGGAAACTCCCTGTGTTACCTTTATCTCAAGCAAGCAAAAATGTCATTTTTTTTCTTTTTTTCTTTTTTCTTCTACAAAATCAAAGAACAGGAGGATGGAACAGGTCCTGCCTGGGGCGGGTATTGCTAACAGGGAGGGTGAGAGTGGCAGAGAAAGACTGTAGGAGGGTTAACACAGTGCAAAATTTGTATACACATGTTTGTAAATGTAAAAATGATACCTGTTGAAACTATTCCTGGAATGGAGGAGGGGTGATAAAGGAGAGGTGTGGAGGGGGTAAATTCAAGTATGATATATTTGATACAGTGTAAGAACCTTTGTAATTGCCACAATATACCTCCACCCAGCACAACAATAAAAAAAAATGTATCCCATTGAATTCTTCAAAAATAACAATTAGTGACATTTAGTATTATTTCAATCTGATTTGAACATTTGTATGTCTCTTTTATAAAAATACATGTTTAAGTGTTTTATCCATATTTTTACAAGCTATTTGTTCGTTTTGTTATTGAATTGCAAGAGTTCTATATATATTTTGGAAATTAACCTGTTATTATATGTTAAATGTTTATAAGTGTTTTCTCCCATTCTGTCGGTGGCCTTTCCATTTTGCTGATGGTTCCCTTTGATGTGCAGAGCTTTTTTAGCTTGATGTAGTCACACCTATCTATTTTGCTTTTGCTGTCTATGCTTTTGGTCTCATATCAAAGAAATCACTGCTAATCCTGATGTCAATAACTTTCTCCTATGTTTTCTTTTCTAAGAGTTTTAAAGTTTCACTTTTATATTTAAGTCCTTAATCCATTTTGAGTTATGTGTCATGTGTGATCAGGTCTGACTTCATCTTTTTCAAATGCGTATCCAGCTTTCTCAACACCATTTGTTGAAGAGATTATCTTTCCCCATATGTGTTCTTAGCACCCGGGTTGAGATTGGTTGAATACATATGTGTGGAACTATTTCTAGGCTATCTATTTCATTCCATTGGTCTATTTATCTGTCTTTCTATGAGTACCACATCATTGTAATTAATTTAGTAATGTAATATAAGTAGGAATCAGAAAGTATGATACTCCAATTTTGTTCTTCTTTGTCAAGATGACTTTGAGTACTGTGGTTCTGTATGAATTTTATAACTATTTTCCCACCAATGTGCCAATTGATGAAGAAATATATGTATATATATGCAATATTCTTTCTATATATAGGGAATATCATTCAGCCTTAATAAAGAATTCCTGTTACTATTCATGATATGGATAAACCTGAGTAACATTTACTAAGTGAAATAATTCAGTAACAAAAATGACAAAAATTGTGTGATTGCAGTTACATGACATAGCTGTAATAGTTAAATTAGTTACTTCACATACTCAGCATTTTCTTGTGTGTTGAGAACTACAATTCTACTCTCATTAATACATTATTGGTTACTATAGTCTCATGTTCTATATACAATTTTTAAACTTAGTTTTCTCATCTAACAGAAATTATTTATCCTTTGACCAAGATGTCCCCAACCTGTCTCCAGCCACTGATAACCACCATCCTGCTCTCTTAGTTCAACGTTTCATAATTCACAAAGATGACCATCTTTTCTTGTGTGTAGCTATGCTAAACAGACACTTTTCAGATTGCTTTGAAATACAACCACCTCATCCATATGCTACTGCCTAGAATGATAGGGCTACTACAGGCTACATAATTTTGCCTTATATAATTGTTTACTCCTTCTTCCACTGGCAATCTGATTTTGAAATATCTACCTTGAGGCATTACTAAATATAATTTTCAATATTTCCTTCTTGTCTCCATGAATGAATATTTTATATCCCCACATTTGTTCCCAATGCTGAAGGTATCGTCCAGCCAGATTTAGGTTCTACCTGTCTTGTTCATCTCCCAGTTCCTCATATCCTCTCAGGAAGAAACTCAGGCAGGCAGTTTTCTTCTCTGTGTTACATATTATTTCCACTTGGCATGCATATTAGTAAAATCTTAGATATCTGACAAAACTTCTTATCAGAAACAAACTACCCATTTTTGAGTTTTGGTACATTTCTCATAAACTGTATTCTTTCAATACATCACTGCCTAGAAAATCCTGTACAACTTATAACTCTTCTAAAAGTGAGGAACTACCAAAATAGTTGTAAGCGTAAGTCTTTGCTTAAGTATAGCCAACAAATCTAGAGTCAGATGTAAGCGGTAAAGTTCCAGTAGCTGTTGCTAATGGCATGGATTATGCTTCTTTTCGTATTAAATGTTCAATACAGTTATTTATTTACCTAAAAGATGGCATGATTCTGTCAGCAGATGTTGTCTCCATTTGATCATTTCCTGGGACTAAGTGAGGTTATAATGCTGGTCTGCAATCTCTTCTTCCTGAACTCTTTCCTTGCACTTTCTCAAATTCTCTTTTATACCCGATTATTGCTTTTCATGCTGTGATCACGAATGCAGTTACTACAGCAGTGTTTTTCCCCTTTGTTCTTTTTTTCCTTTGCTCCTTTTTCTATTATTTACAGCTAAACAGTATTTTTGTTTCCTAACATAAGTTAGCCCCAGGAACTTTCCCCATTTATCTTCCTCATTTAAGCTGAATAGGAGAAAATGGCAGTTGAAAAACCTGCTGTTGGACCATGGTAGTTCCTCATTTTTCTTTATCCTTCTTTCCATTTAGTTTACACCTTATGACATTGCTAAAGAAGAAGCTTTAGCGTACAAACAGGATAAGGAATATATTTCTAGATAAAGCATAAACTCTACAAGGAGAATTCCAGAGACTGAAACTTTCCTCTAAGACCTGTCCATTCTTTATTGTATATAAAAACTCTCAAAATGAACTTTAAAAATAACACTAAAGTTAATTGGATTATTGTCAGTAAAATCCCACATTGAATAGATAGGATTTAAGATGCATGAATGCTCAAACTTCAGGCCTCACTACATGGAACCTGTGTGGATCAATAAGAAATGTTAGTTATATATACTCATATCCCAAAGCTAAGAGGAGAACAAAGAATGTGAACATCGAAACAGAGATGGATTGACCAGAGAGACAGAAATCAGAGAAGAATAAATAGAGGAGCCAAATGGAGTGAGGTATAGTAGAAATGCCACATTGAATGAAAAATACTAACAGAAGTAAGTAGTAGAGACAGGGGAAAAAATCACTTGTGATGCACAAACATACAATATCAGGGAATAAGCTGCTGTTAGCAGAAAAAGGATCTAGAACAAGGTTTTGCACTGATGATTATACTTACACTTCACACCTGACTGTTCTTCAGTCATGGTATACTGCTGGTAAAAAATCCCAAAGATGACATGAATCAGCCTTGGTTCTTTTATTATTTTTCTCCATATTTCCAAGAACAAGCCCTAGAACAAGGACTTCTACTTAAAACATTATACTATTGGACCAAGAAAAGTTAGTGATAGTAACCACATGAATCTAACTTTCAGCTCCATATTAGAAGATTCTGTCAGCACCAGGGTTCACTGAGGGAATTGAGAACACTTCAAGCTCTCCTTCACATCCAGTTTGATTAAAGTTATTTGGACAAGGGTAAGAATAGTTTTTGTTTTAGTTTGTTTTTTTAATCAATATAATGCCTAAAGGGAAACATGTGACAAGAAATTAGAGTAGACATAATGAATACTGCTAAGATGAAACAGATTTCTCCATAATAGAAAACTTTATGAAATATTATTCCATTTGATAATGAAAAACAATTGTCATTGAAGTGGATAGTTTCTGTGAAACAGGAAATTGCTCAAATTGCCTGACCATAAAAAGGAAAATTTTGACAAAACCTAATAAGGGAAGAAATTGAAAAAAATTATTAAGGGATTATTTTACAAAACTTGGTCTGTTTTCACATAGCTTTCTCTTATATACCTCACATATCAAGTTACAAATATTATATACATTTTTCAAAAACACAAGAATAGTTTAAAACTTACTTAATTCTGCCTATACAGCAAACAGAACAGATTCTAAGAACTAACAATTATAGCATGGAAATGTGTACATTATACACAAGATATTTTAGAACAAAATATAGAAAACAAGTATGAAGTTTCAGTTGCATAAGATGAGAAAGTTCTGGAGACTGACTTTACAACCTTTTGCTTATAATTTATGATACTTGCATATTTAAAAATTTACTGAGATCTCATGTTGTGTTTATATAATAAAAGAGAATGTAACATTCAATAAAGTATTTTAAAAATCATCATCATCAAGTAGTTTTTCTATGCTTATCAAGTAGTCTTTCTAAACTTAAGGAAAACATCAGAAAATGTTATAACTTATCAAAACAAGGTTCTCAGTAAAGACATAAATAATAAAAAACAATAATGTCATTAGCTGAAAAACATTATTACTTAAGCCATTTCAATATTTATTGATGAAAAATATTCTAATTGGCTTTGAAAGGCACATCTGTTATTGTATAAAGAATATTTGTGATAAAAATAATTCAGTCATTACATTTAATCATTAAATTATTTGAGAAGTATTTGTCTTTAAATAGGATCTAAAACAGAAGTAGGTAATAACATTGCTAAATAGTAAGAGGCAAAATTGTCATTATTTTACGATGATCTCGTGACTCTTTATGTTACTTTTATTCACATATATAATGATTTTATAGTTTAATTTAAAAGTTCTTAGTTGATTTGTTTAAATGGTAAGGATTGAACACAAAATGACATAAGATGAACAAATAAAATATAGATATTTTGAAACCATTTAGAATATCTTATTCCAATTTATAAAAAGTAATGTCAAAGGAATGACATTAGTAGCAAAAACATATAAAATATGTAGGAAAAACAATAGAAAATTAAATCCCAGATTATTTTGATATCTAAAAGAAACTTTAATAAAATGGTAGCAATATTATCTTCTTAAAAATGAATATTTGGTATTGTTAACATATCAATTCTGGGAGATTCTTAAAACATGTTTTTATTCAATACAGTTCTAAAAAAATTTCCAAAATATTTTGTTACAGGAACAAAGTAAATAAAGAAGTTGGGATTTTTATTTTAAGGTGCAAGGAAAATTATATTTTTAAAAATATGAAACTTCTTCAACATAAAGGAAACAATCAGTTCTTCCAAAAATGTACACTATATGCATAAATGGAATATCTTAATGAAGAAAAGACAGATTAACAAGAAAAATATCTTTATTTCCCAAATATATTCTCAACTATAAAATAATAAATAATGAAAAAGTTATCACATATCAGCGGGTAAGAAAAACATTGAACCAACAATAGTCAGCAACTAATAATAAATTTGATTATTAGAATCTAAGTTCAAATCTCTCACTACATACCAAATAAATGCCAAATGATTTGGTACAATAAATTAGTTAAACAATAAACAGTATACATGCAGATAATGAAAATAGATAAATATAAGTGAACTTAACAAAATGAATATAAATGTCTTTTTTGACTCTTTTTTCCTAAAAATTATTAGATACTTTCCTAAAAAGCATTGTATTTTTTTTCATTTTTATTAGCATATATTAGTTGAACAAAGGGATTTCACTATGATATTTCCATACATGCTATAAATTATCCCTATTAAACCCACCCCTCTCTATCAGTCATCCTCATGGCCCCTCTCTCCTTTCTGGAACAATTTCAAGAAATTCCATTGTTCTATTGTCTTACATGTATATAGTATGTGTTCTCCCTCATGTGTGGAATCTAGCCCCAAAAAGTGAACAACAGAGGTGTAAAACAGGTTCTGCTTGCAAGTAAGTACCAGCAAGAGGGAAGAGGGCAAAGGAAAGTGTTCAGGTAGGGTGTGAGTATGTTTGAAGAATTCTACACACATGTATGGAAAAGTAAATATACTAATCAGAGAAGTTGTTAAAACTAAATAACCTCAAATGAAAAGTAAAACAATTCACACACAATATGAAGGGATGACTCCTAAAGTCATTGTAGCTATGTTAGACAGGAGAGAGTGGTCTGGAGATGTCAGGTGATCAGAGAGAACCAAGGTATAAATTTCTTGTTTTCTCTTTTTATATTGATTTTATTTATTTCTTAGAGTTTACTTTTATTATTGTTGAACTGGGGGTACGTTGTGATATTTATAAAATTTCTTACAATATATTATAGTTGAATTTACCCCTTCCATTTTGAACAAAGAAAACTGATGAAATAATTCAAAACATAGAAATATTATGCAATTAAAAAAAAGACAGAATACTGCCTTCTCCTCTGGCTGCAATGGAGTAGTTTGTACTCAACTAAATTTTTTTGAAAGTAGAATTACCTACAAAAAATTTAAATGTGTTGGAATGCATTGGAAATTGCTAAAACAACTATAGAAGCCCACTGAAATGATCTGAATTTTCTGCCTACCTCTTTCCTAACAGGGCATTTGTTAGTTATTAGAAGAAAGCATGAGGTCAAGAGCCAAGCAAAAAGTGTCTACTAAGATGCAGAGTAGATAACAGAGCTTTTGGCAAATCTCAAAATCAGAAAGAGGCAAAGTAAAGTCTATGGTGCTCCAATAACTGGGATATGAAGCCATAAAATCCCAGAGAAAAATAAGCTCAGAGAAGTAAACTCAACACTGGGCATTGGCCTTTCCAGGACATTTATGAAATAAGATGCATAAGACAAAAAGAAAAATTCGGAAGCATTAACTGAAATAGAACAAGATTGTCATGCTTGAGGCTCAAAAGTTGTATTTCTGATTAGAGTAATAAGGGACTATGTTAGGAAATCCTCACTCTCAGTTTGATACCCTGTGACTATACACGAGGGGTGGGAAAATCAATGGGAAAGCAATCGCTTTCCCTGCAACGCTACAAAGCCTGCAACGGTGCCTAGAATCATTTAAGATCCTGATTGGATTAAGTTGTTCTGCTCCTCTGCCTTTGCCAAAAAGCAGGATGAATCCTCTGTATAGGAAGCTGTCATCATTCACAGTATCACCAATTTTTCATTTAAAAAGTCTAGAATTTAGAGAAAAGCTGACAAGCATGATTAGTGCTAATGGTTTGGTTAGGTCCATGTGTTGTAAACTTAGTCCTGTTTCATAATATTGAAGTGGTGTCTAATCGAAGATGGTGACTGGGTTAATGTTGTAACATGTGAAGGGGTCGAGTATTGTGGAACTGGATTAGTTCTACTGAGAGTGATACCCCATGTAGACTTGGCTTCTTCTGCATTTGGTCCCCTTTTGCGTTTCTCCAACCATCAAACTGTAATGCAGCCAGTGGACCTAGCCAAGACACAAGCACCACACTGTTTGGAGGATCTAGACAACACTATCATGAGCCAAATAAACTTCCTAATTTTACAAGTTACCCAGAATGAGGTATTTTATTTTAGCAACTGAAACAGAATTCAGACACCAGGAATAAGACCAAAAATAAATGTAATAGAGAAGCTATTTATGTTGAAATTATCATTATGAACTTTGAAATAACTATGATTTGGAGAGTTCAGAAAAAACATAAAATGGAAATTTTTACCAGAAAACTAGGATCAATAAAAGAATATAATGGAAATTCTACAACTATAATACTATAGTAATTGAGCTTAAGAACGAAGTTGGATAAAGATAGTGAGTTGTACTATCTCAGTTCATACAATAGATTCAGTTGTAAATATGAAGAGAAAATATATAGGAAGTACACAAATATTATAAAATTCACCACAAATATGGTGTTAGACACAGAAAGAGAAGAGATAAAGAATAGAGTAAAGGCAATTTTTGTTGAAGCAATGGCCCCAAATTTGATAACTGATATTAGACACAAATATACAGATATAAGTAGCTCTAAGAACTCCCAGAAGTATGAATAGAAAGACAAGTCATTTAATTACCTCATAATATAACTGACTAAAGAGAAGAGAGAAAATGTTTTAACCTTTTAAATCTTAAAATTAGTGAGAGAAAAAAAGAAGCATTATAATCAGAGATGACAACAAGACCAAAAGCTGATCTTGCAACAGAAAAGATAAAGAAGAAATGATAATAGATTAATGCTTACAATGTTCTGGAAGACAAAATAATCTGGTACCTATGAATTTTTTATCCAGCAAAAAGTGTCCTTTAAAAAATGCAAAAGAAAGACAGGACTATAAAACAGGTGCAGTGTGTTTATGTGGAGAGGATAATAGTGAGGGGAGGAAGGTGAACGAAGGAGATTAAGGTGAGGGTATATTGTTGATGGGCTCCATATACTTATATGAAATTGAACAAAGAAACTTATCATAATTGTTTCAAGTGGAGAGGGGGTTGAGGGGGAGAGGCAGTGGGGGTGACATAACTAATATACAATATGTCTAATCAGAAATGTCACTATGAATCTCCCCTTAAAATGAATATATCCTAATAAAATAAAAAAGTGAAGACAAATTGAAGAAATTCCAATAAACTGAGAAAATTATGCTGCCATATAGACCCACACTAAAGACATATCACTGTAAGAATTCTTCAAATAGAAGGAAAATTGTACCACAAATTCAAAAAGTTACAAAGAATAATGAAGGAAGTAACCATATGATAAACAAAGAAAGGGTATCTGACTACCTAAATGTCACTTCACATATATTGTGTGCTTGATATTATAAGAATCATGAATTCCTCTTTGTAAGAAAAGTAGCAAGTAAGTGAACATCAATACTGTGAGACCAGAATGGTGAAAGTACACAGTGATGTTATGGAAAATAAGAGGAGCAAGCACTACCTTGCTTACTTCGGCAGGCTGAACAGAGGACGGCCTTCCTTCAGGACTTCAATGAAGTCAAGTCTTCATTGAGGACTTGACTAAATCTCAATGGATTGAATTCATAGAGCATGGAGGAGAAAGACACAATGATATAATCGAGCAGGAGAGAGTATTAATTGAGAAATCCTTAGATGAATAACCATGTAGCCTGATAGATGGCATATTATACAGTCCCAAAAGTTAAGTATGCATTTTGTTCTCTGCTGACTAGTTTCATTTTTGCATTCATTCCTATTAGTGTTATTTAAAATATCGATGGATTTTTGAAAAAATAATGTTGATAAAATATGCTGGAATGGTACAAAACACAGAATGACATTAACCATGTAATGGGAATCTTAAAGAAATTTACTTCAATTAGCTAAACATTTTATACTCAAAACCATATATTATATATTTCAGGCTCCAAAAAGAGAAAAAACTATTGAAGCAAAAGAAAAGTTATACAGTAAGGATATCAAGAATAGTTGAAGGATGCATGTATTGGAAAGTAATTTTACTTTCTGCTTCTTTTCTCCATGATGCTTGCTAAAAACAGTCCAGCAATAACTGGTAAATGGAACACTTTTCCTAAATGTGTGCTAAAATTCTTGCCAAATAAAGTAGGATTCTGTTAATTAAAATTTTAATTGTTCTTGAAAGTGATTGAGAAATACAATACTTAACCTTTCTAAAAGAATATGCCAGCAACATATTTCTCCTTTAGCAAAGTACGTACGAATTACTTACTCAATACCTATTGATTAAATGTTTTTATCATTATACAGATTCAAAAGATAACTGTGCACCTAATCAATTCTTGCTTGTAACCTCCCTAGGAGCAGATGTTTGAACTCTGGTTATGTGAGTTACCATGCAATCTAAAAAGTTTTCAACTCTTTCTGTCACTTCCAAGGAGGTCTGAAGGTTATTGTGATTATCTTTTGTGTCTATACTCACAGTCTTTTATAGCCAGCTCCATATGCCTAATGCTGAGCAGGCAAAATCTCTTGACAATTTTTTCTCTTCTGTTAAGGATAAGGAAATGCCATCTATTTTAAATCATTCTCTCCTTTAACATGTTGCAAATGAATAAAAAATTATGTATTTTTAAAAGTTATTAGTTTTCCTCCTTTGTTAGGTATCTACTAACTACTAGAGAAAAGTTGCTATAATTAAAGTTATATTCCAGTCAAATATACATGTTTTGTTTTTTTTTATGTTATCCTTTTTAAAAAATTTTTTATTCATTTATTCACATGTGCATACATTGTTTGGGCCATTTCTCCCCCCTGCTCCCCACCCTCTCTCTCTCTCCCCACACCCCTCACTTCCAGGCAGAACCTGTTCTGCCCTTATTTCTAATTTTGTTGAAGAATAGACATAAGCAATAATAAGAAAGACAAAGCATTTTTGCTAGTTGAGTTAATGATAGCTGTACAGAGAGATTCCTAGCATTGCTTCCATGTGCAAATATGTTGCAACCAACACATCTCTACCTGACCTTTTCTCTAGTTCCTGATCCCCTTCTCATATTGACCTCTGTTGCTTTAAGGTTTCTGTATTAGTTCCTTTGCATTGAGGACTTCAGACACTTTTATGTTTTGGGTTTCCGACCTATCCCCATACCTCCTATCTGTGCTCTCCCCTTAGCATGTGACCCAAGTCCAACAACATTGCTTCATTTGTCCTAGATCTAAAGTCTGCATATGAGGGAGAACATGATTTTTGGTCTTCTGAGCCTGGCTAACCTCACTCAGAATGATGCTCTCCAGTTCCATCCATTTACTTGCAAATGATAAGATTTCATTCTTCTTCATGGGTGTGTAAAATTCCATTATACATGAATACCATATTTTCTTAATCCATTCATCTGAAGTGAGGCATCTTGGCTGTTTCCATAACTTGGCTATTGTGAATAGTGCTGCAATAAACATGGGTGTGCAGATGCCTCTGGAGTAACCTGTGTTGTATTCCTCAAATACACATGTTTCATTCTATAGAGCATCTTCCCTACAAAATATTCTTTCCTGTTCCGGAAAACTGAAATGGGCAATCTAGAATGCAAGCACAAATTTATCTTGTCATCCAGCCTTAGTCCAAAACCATTATGCACATGTGAATAGATGAATAAAAATTTTTTTTAAAAGGATAACTTTAAAAAATGTATATTGGACTGGAATATCACAAATATTATTGCAAATATATTTGTAATCTATGCCTTCTTATTAAAAATATTTTCATGTTGAACAAATGTAAAACACAGTAGTAAATCACCATGTTCACCATAACAATTGACCAAATAAATAGATATATTACTTTAAAAACCAGTTACAATTTCTATATACCCTATATTAATAATCTGAAACATCATTCACACTCTTCCTCTGTATTCACATATATTTGTACACACATAAGATTGTACAGTTCTCCTTTTCCAAAATGTACAAGCAAAAAAATCTTTCTACATGGTAAATTGCATCCCCTATCTTCAATATCACATCTGACCCTAAATTGATAAGCCCTTTTCTCTTATAAGTAAAAGTTTCAACTTTCAACTATTAAAATCTTCACTAGAAGGGTGGGCATGCCGGCATACACCTATAATTCCAACTACATAGGAAGATCACAGTCAAGTTTGGCCCTAACCAAAATAAAAGTCCCTATCTGAAAAATAGTGAAAGCAAAGGTTCTGGGGTATGGCACAAGTAGTACAAGTGTGGCTCAAGTGTGTTTGCCTAGCAAGTAAAGTCCTGAGTTTAAACCCCAGTACTGCCAAAAAAAAAATCTTCAACAGACTTCTGGAGAGAAAATATACAAGTTCGTATTTATTGCCATTTATCTAATGAAAAAGAATTGAGGTTTTATCACATCTATGGTGGAGGACCACCAAAATTTCACAGACCCTATATTCCTAAGCACCCAAAAGGCTAAAGCAGCCTCATAATTTTGAGCCAGTCTGGACAAAAAAAGAAAGAAAAGAACACCTGTCAGGTAGTACATGCCCTCATCTAGATTGTAGTGTAAAATATTTAATAAAGAAGGGAAAAACCAGAGGTGGCAAGAGGGGCATTGAAGTAGATGCTTCTGGTGACAAGTTATGAAGTCCAGGCCAGCTGGGGTCTAGCCTATAGGAATGGAGAATGTACATGGTAGATTTTTTTCATAACACCAAAGACAACTCCAAGGCTTCTAGATCCTCAGTTTGGTGTTTGCAATGAAAAATTCAATATGACAAGGAATTTAGAAAGGAAAGAAATTTTGAGGTGGGAACCTGGCTCTGTGTAAGCTGTATTGGAAACTACTGTTGGATATCTAATGAACAGTGACTTATGAGAAAATGGAAAATTAAATAATTATCTCTTCTTCCACATAATTTAACATTTTGGTTTAAGTATTTTCCAATTTTATTTTCTCCACAATTTTACCTAATGTCTGACAAAATATTTCATTGAGTAAAATGAACAAAGTGTGTATTCTTATCAAGCAGTAAATCTAATAATAATAGTGAACATTTTCAATTGTTGGACATTTGGACTGCTTCCAGATGTTGTGATCTTTAGAAGGAAGCAATAAGTATCTTAGTGAATCTGATTTTTTTCATCTTTGAATTCTTTTCATGGAATTATATATGTACATGCATATTTGTGTATATACCTGTTTACAATATCATCAGGTCTGATAGTCTCAGTGTCTACTTTGAGCATTAAAACCAACAGTTACTTTCAGGTATTACTGATACATATATCGAATATCACAGAATCCTATCAAAATAGCAAGGCCTTTTAGTGTAAAGACTTTTTACCTTTAAAATGCTTTCGCATATTAAATATTGAAACCATTCTAGAGCATAACTATATCTCTAAATAATCTTTACACACACAGATATATGTTTAAAGACCACATTGATTCCAAAAGACAAACAGAATAAAACATCTCAAGCATCCTTTTTAGGGACCAATTTGTAGCTGCTCTTTGCAAAATGATGAATAAAGAGAAAACAAGTTCAAAACAGCAGTTTACCTACTTCAGCTACTGAGAACCTTATGTTCTCCTTTCCATCTGCAAGGACTTCTTCAGAGGCGAATTAGCAAATCACAGGTGCCTCTGGGAAAAGTGATTATTCAGAGCTCCTTTGTGTTCTCTCAAAGGCAGTTTAAAGTTAACTGAACATTCCGCTATGTTGTCAGATTTACAATTGATTCCAGTTTCCAGCGTGCAACTTATCTGACAGATTGCTGAAAAATGAATGTCCCTTTTACTCAGTGTTTGATTCTGAAAAAAAGCCATAAGAAGAAAACCTATCAACTACAGCAAGAATTACAATTCCAGTGGTTGGTTTCGAAAATGACTTTCAGTGTAATATACTCTGAAAATAAGGGACTGGGTTAAAAATAGTAGTTGCTTCATGCCACACTACTCCTGTACATATTTTTACAAATTCCTTTTCATTCTTAATTAAAATTCACCTCATCAAAGATCAGTTTTTGATCACCTTAAATGGTTTCCAGCTTTGCTGTATATTAGTCAACCCAGTTCAGTTCTTGGTGGGATCAAACACTTTGTAATTACATTAATTTTTGTCTACTCCTTATGTTCTAGGTCTTCTGCTGTCTGAAATCCCTTAGGAGCAGGAGTTTTTCTTATGCAAAGCATAAGCCATTTGCTGGCTAAGTATTGGACAGTTTGAAGAAGTATCTGGGAAATGAATAAGCCAAGTTAATAAAACCATAAGTAAAACTCAACCAAATCTACCCCAAATTAGAGAAAAACCTTCCACTTGACAGTAGCTACTTTTGAGCCCTAGAAATAAAAAATAACTGATCATCAGAAAATATGTATGTATTCATATATTATTTTTCAGGAATATTATGATCTTCTAAAACAAATTGAAAGGATCTCTGGGATCAAAGATAATGTTCAATCTTATTTTAAACAGCACTTATGAGAAAAGACTTGCAATTTGAACCCACACATTATGGAAAAAGGTATTAGAAGACGTCTATTGAGAAAGCAAAGCTGAGCCTTGCATAGGTGTCTACTCTAAAGTTCAGGATGATAGATGTCAAAATTTATAAAACCTACCACTTGTAATTTATTCTATGTATGGCCAGATAACTAACTCTTCAATTAACATAAAACTTATTGGTTAACTGCTTGGTACATATAATGATGACAGTTAATCTACTCTCTAAGCAGGATTTAAGTTAATCTGAATCTCCAAATATTCATAAAGATAAGTGCTTTGAGAAAGATGGGGTAGTAAAGATAAACAGTGGTTAAGGAAAGATTATTTAGTCACAAGGTGACAAAGAAAGATCTTATTGAAGAGTTACCATTCGAGCTAAGGTCTGAAAAACAAGGAAGTTGTACGGTCATATTCTGATTGATGAGTGTTTTAGGCAGAGATAAGATGCAAAGACCACATTTAGAAATAGATGTAGTGTCTTCTATGAACCGAAAGACAAGTGTAATTAGAGTGTTCTGCGATTCAAGTACCTGGACAGTACCAAATAAAATTAGTCATGTATTTGTGATGTTCCTAATGCAGTTTGAATGGAATCACATTCTGTTCTGGGTTAGGGATTTTGTGCCAGAGTTTTCTACCATATATCCACTGTTTTCTACTAAAAGCAAACCTCCACAACCAGGTAAACATGGGATGATGGGATGTGAAATCAGAATTTCTAATATTACTTTAGTTTTGACAGCTTATTCATAAGTAAGATTTTAAAGACAAAAGACTTATTTTGTACAAGTATTAAAGAAGATTACACTCATCAAATGAGATAGGTGAATAAGCAAACAGGTCTAATTTCATTATTCAAAACTGTATCTCTGGTCTAAGCATATAGCTTAGTGGCAAAGTACTTGCCTAGTATGTACAAGGCCCCAGGTTTTATCTCTAGCATAGCTAAAACAAACAAAACAAAAGCTGCATCTCTTTCATGCCCCAAATGATATTCATGACCTAAAAGGAAAATAACAATATAGAATGTACACAAATAGCTTTCCTAAAACAAAATAATTTCATTCAACTGTGTTATGCTTACAATAAAAATTTTGCTAAATTATTAAGCTATATTTTCACACTTTAAAGCTTTTCAGTAGTCTTGAGATGCAGGTCTTATTAGTCATTGATCAAAAACCTGTAAAAAGCTTGCATGGAAATGCTGGGAGAGTGGCTCAGTGGTGTGGTAGACACTTAACATATACAATTGCAAGGACTTGAGTTTGATCCACAGCATTAAAACACTAAGAAAAGAAAGAAATGTACATGGAAATTAGACAAAGGTGGTGGTGTACTCCTCTTTCTAAGTGAAAGGATGTTTCTGATGAGGTTATAGAGTGACAAATTATTTTTGAGAGTGCCTTTGAACAGGAGACAATTCCAAGGCAATCTAGTACCAGCTCTATGACAACGTCTGTGACAGGCTTGGGAGAAGAGGGTACCAGCCAACATTTCATCCAACACCTGCCAGCATCCCATCAACTTTTAAAATTAATGTTACTGTGCTATGAGGGGGTCAGCTCTTGTAACTATTGAATCATATGTGTTATCTATCAATAGAAGATGTGCTTTTTTAACCACAGAATATTAGTACAGGAATCAGAAACGTGATATATTACACAGATTGCCATAATAAAATACCAAAAACTTAGTGGCTTAAATAACAGAGGTTAATTTTCTCACTGCCCAAGAGACTAGAAGTACAAAATCAAAATGCCATCAGGGTTGGTTTCTGTGAGGCCAATCTGCTTAGCTTGCAGATAACCACCTTCTCATGGCAACTTTTGTGATGATTTTATAAGGATGCTAGACCTTGACTATTGAATGAAAGTCCCACTGTTATTGTGTCATTTAACCTTAATTATCTTCTCAATGATACCATGTTCAAATGGTCACATTAGGTGGTAGAGCTTCAATGATCACAGGAAGTTGGGCACAGTCTTGTCTGTACTACTTAGAGACCAAGCTTTAACCATTAGCTTTGATGCTAAGTCATTTGGCAGATTTTCCTTCTCTATAAAAATTGCTTTCTTCTTTCTTTTTCTCCATGTATAAAATGGTTGCTATTTCAAGTGACAAATGAGACAAAAAGTCTTCTTCCAGAACTTGAATACTAGGATGATTTATAATGATCAATTATATCGTTTATTCTACTGAATTGTCTACTAAATTAACTTAATCCACATAGTAATACAATCTAAAAGATAGTATTAAGAATCACTCTGAGCCTTTAATCAACTTTTCTCAACCTCAACAAATAACATCTTAAATAACACATTATAAAGTAAAGCCAACAATGCATCCAAATAATCAGTCTATTTAAACATTTCAGCCACAATATTTGTTGGCATGATGGCTCATCATAAAACATTAATCTAGTAAATGACTAGGTAATTTACAAAAGCATATGTGTCAAAATGTTAATTAACTGAAATGAATAAAATTTAGTAAAACTATTATTATACATGCCTGGCAATTTAGGCAGAGAAAGAACAAGGTCCTAATCATGCTGCTGCTTAATGAGTAGAACACTGGATTAATTATCAAGAATCACAGGCAGATTGTTGTTGTTTGGACATGATACTCAGATTTCTGCAGATGCAATCCATGTGAAATCCTGGTTTCATGTGCAATCCAGAGTTCATATAAAAGCACAGATGCATATTCTAGCATGAAGAAAACTAGGAACTGAAGGCAGAAGTAAGATTCAGAAACTAGAAAGGAGGTGCACAGAAAATGGATCTAAGATTCCACCTCACCCCTGTTAGAATAGCCATCATCAGCAACACCACCAACAACAGGTGTTGGCGAGGATGCGGGGAAAAAGGAACCCTCTTACACTGTTGGTGGGAATGTAGACTAGTACAACCACTCTGGAAAAAAATTTGGAGGCTACTTAAAAAGCTGGACATCGATCTACCATTTGATCCAGCAATACCACTCTTGGGGATATACCCAAAAGACTGTTACTCCAGAGGCACCTGCACATCCATGTTTATTGCGGCACTATTCACAATAGCCAAGTTATGGAAACAGCCAAGATGCCCCAGCACTGACGAATGGATTAAGAAAATGTGGTATCTATACACAATGGAATTTTATGCAGCCATGAAGAAGAACGAAATGTTATCATTCGCTGGTAAATGGATGGAATTGGAGAACATCATTCTGAGTGAGGTTAGCCTGGCTCAAAAGACCAAAAATCGTATGTTCTCCCTCATATGTGGACATTAGATCAAGGGCAAACACAACAAGGGGATTGAACTATGAGCACATGATAAAAGTGAGAGCACACAAGGGAGGGGTGAGGATAGGTAAGACACCTAAAAAACTAGCTAGCATTTGTTGCCCTTAATGCAGAGAAACTAAAGCAGATACCTTAAAGCAACTGAGGCCAATAGGAAAAGGAGACCAGGAACTAGAGAAAAGGTTAGATTAAAAAGAATTAACCTATAAGGTAACACCCATGCACAGGAAATCAATGTGAGTCAATGCCCTGTATAGCTATCCTTATCTCAACCAGCAAAACCCCTTGTTCCTTCCTATTATTGCTTATACTCTCTCTACAACAAAATTAGAGATAAGGGCAAAATAGTTTCTGCTGGGTATTGAGGGGGGGAGCGGGAGGGGGTGGAGTGGGTGGTAAGGGAGGGAGTGGGGGCAGGGGGGAGAAATAAACCAAGCCTTGTATGCACATATGAATAATAAAAGAAAAATGAAAACAAAAACAAAAACAAAAAAAAAAAACAACAAAAAAAAAAGAAAATGGATCTAAGAGATGCCAAAACCATTGTCATCCCCATTTTGCCCAGTGAAGCCACAGCTTTTCTCTTGGGATGTTTGAAATGTGTTACCTCAGACTCTGGAAAGAATATTAGATGCTGTAGTATGATTTTACTGATATATGCTTATGACTTTGCTGCCTGAAATTAACCAGCGCATCCCATTCTATGTCTTCAACCTAAGGGGCAAAACGAACAACAGCCCCTTTGATTCAATTCATACCCTTTAGAAGCTGGTAATTAGTGAAAGTGGCTGTAATGAAGAGCCCCAAAGAGGAAAATGCAATTAACTATGAGCTCTGTATAGTGTCTAATTTGATTTTCTTGGCTTATTAGCTCAGCTGGTAGGAGCATGGTGTTAATGAAGTCAAGATTGCAAGTTCAATTGCCATATGGGCCAGTTAGCCCCACTCAATTCCATGGCTACTGACCAAATGAGTTCTATTGGTCACAAGATGAACTAGACAAGCGTTGATGCATTAGAGAAAATCCATTTATACCACTATCAAATACAAACCCAAAGAACTGCTGTCAATAGCAGGTGTGACTTCATTCTAATACCATGACACTGAGAAAATGCATATGAAATTGTGATAAGTGAAAATTGTGACAAAAATTAAGAGTTTCTGAATGGTATAATTAAGGTCCTTCATCCAATCAGGAGAAGTTGACCTTCTCAATTTATTATATTTGGTCCTTAACTTAATTATTAGACATCTAAATCCTAACATGGCTGAGAAGATGAATTTTAGTTGCTGTAGATCAAATCTATGAGATGATAGAGAAGGAAACCAAAAACACAGAAATAGTCTTTAGGGCTGAACAAAGTTGGAAATCAGAAATAAGGAAGAAAAAGGATGGTCATTAAACCACAATGGTAATAGGTGATTGCTTATCATTTACTCAGTCTGTCCAGACATACCCTCTTAATCTTATTATTGGGCTGTAAGCCCTCACAGAGTTGTGATCCATTTCAAACAAGTAAATGGGAAGTCCTAGACAAACCCTGGATTTAATCAATTAAAAAATACACCAAAGGCATCCGCATAGTTGCCTTATTAAAGGAAAATTTTCATGCAGTTCTACTTTATCTGAAGCTTTTAACTTTTTTACCCCCTGGGAGGATGGTACTAGCATTTAAACCCAGGGCTTCACACTTAAGAGGCAAGCACTCTATCCACTGGAGCCACACCTGCAAACCTAACCTAGGATTTTATGACCACAGACTGATCCTTTACATTACAATTTAGGACTACAGAACTTAGCCAATATATAACATAATATATAACATAGGAAGGACATTCTATTATGCAAAATCAACATGTCTGGAACTCAGCTTTATGATATTCTTAGAGAAATATGAGAAAAAGAGATAGAGCTTGCTGGCAAATCCTTAATATAATGCCACAGGTGACAAAGAAATGTGGCATAGGAAAACTCAACAAATCTCCTTTGAGGGGAGGAGTGGGTTAAGAATCAAAAACAAGCACACAGCACTGTTTGCAGTTCAGCTTCCCCTTTTAACCCACAAACCTGGCTACTCACCTTACTCTATCCTGCTTAACTCATAAGGGAAATAATTCACATCTCCTATCTTTCAAAGCTCTACAGATTGCTCTGAAGCTCTGAGGACTCTTAAATTTCTTTAGGAATTCAAGGAGCATATCAAGTACAAATTCCCTCTTCACTTTCTTCTGATACATGCATCGGTCATTAACACTTGATTTAAAATTCCAAGATAGATAATTACCTATATCATATCACATAAATAAGAACAAGTGGTATTCTATGGATTTTTTTTGAATGATCATGCATACTAATGATTCAGCCCCCAAATTTTTAGACTTTCCTTTAAATATTTTCTCTTCTAAGCAACAGAGACAAAAGTCATCTACTGGGAAGTATGAGGACAATGAAACAATTAATAGTGGTCCAACTGGGTTCCAGGAAAAATGCCTGAACAGCATTCTGTTATCTTTTTGGTAATAGAGCCATTTATGTTTGTCACATTTTCACTTTCAGCTCTGTGCTCATTTTAATTACTTTCATTTGAATACCCATTCTTAACTTTCCCTCATACATGCCTTCCTAATCAAAATGCTTGATTCATTAGTTTTGCAAAAACTTACTGCACTTTATTAATACACTAAATTCAGCTACTAGCTCTAGTAAAGCAATTACAAATATTAAGGCCAGCAGTAATATCTTAAATGTCTTAAGAAAACCATATGAAAACTGTTGCCAAACCTGAGAAGCACCAATGACAGTATAGTACTCTCATGCCCCCTATTGGTTTGTTACTTGAGAATCGAACTGCTAGGCCATTTTATGATCAAAGGAAAATGTTCAGTGCTTTCACATTAATCTCTTTTACTTGTAAACTAAAAACTACTCACACTGCTCACACATATAGACAAGCAAATGGAACGCATCCCTAGGATTTCACTTTTAAATTGAAGTAAAAAGGAAAAATTAGACTAAAAGGTAAATTTTGCGTTCACTGTAAGAAAGCTTCTGTACCCATTCATATATTCACAATAGCCAAGTTATGGAAACAGCCAAGATGCCCCACCACTGACGAATGGATTAAGAAAATGTGGTATCTATACACAATGGAATTCTATGCAGCCATGAAGAAGAACGAAATGTTATCATTCACTGGTAAATGGATGGAATTGGAGAACATCATTCTGAGTGAGGTTAGCCTGGCCCAAAAGACCAAAAATCGTATGTTCTCCCTCATATGTGGACATTAGATCAAGGGCAAACACAACAAGGGGATTGGACTATGAGCACATGATAAAAGCAAGGAGGGAGGGGTGAGGATAGGTAAGACACCTAAAAAATTAGCTACCATTTGTTGCCCTCAACGCAGAGAAACTAAAGCAGATGCCTTAAAAGCAACTGAGGCCAATAGGAAAAGGGGAACAGGTACTAGAGAAAAGGTTAGTTCAAGAAGAATTAACCTAGAAGGTAACACCAACGCACAGGAAATTAATGTGAGTCAATGCCCTGAATAGCTACCCTTATCTCAACCAGCAAAAACCCTTGTTCCTTCCTATTATTGCTTATACTCTCTCTACAACAAAATTAGAAATAAGGGCAAAATAGTTTCTGCTGAGTATTGTGGGGGGAGAGGGAGGGGGCGGAGTGGGTGGTAAGGGAGGGGGTGGGGGCAGGGGGGAGAAATGAACCAAGCCTTGTATGCACATATGAATAATAAAAGAAAATTGCTGAATACTAACCATGCACTAAGTATTTTCTTATGTGTTGTGAACACTTTTTATGGTACAAAGAGTGTGGAATTTTAAATCAAATAGCACTGAGTTTGAATCATTGACTTTTTCAACCTTAACAATTACATTGTACCATTAGAATCAAAGTGATTTGATAAACCACAAAAATTTGCACTTAATATAATTCTTATTGTACAATGTTGTAATTCTTATTGTATAATTGTTGTCTCAATGTTTCATATGAGATGGCTCATATGAAAGTGCCTACTAACTATACAGCAATTGCTAAGTGCATATTTGGGTTTTTTTTTCTTACTACTATATTATTTAAACATTGCCTACATATGCACATTTTGTAGTTCAAGAAACTGGGGTTCAAAGAAAGGAAAAACTGGCTAAGCATTTGTAGCTTGTAAATAGTAATGCTGACATGACAACCCAGGTTATTTTGACTCCAATACAAACATGCATGTTTTGCTATTATTGCTTTTCTAACTAACATCAGAACTCATTACTATACAATCAGGTTTTTACATCCTTCATTCTTTTGAATTATATCCTATAAAAGTTAACAAGCAAAATGGAAGGAAAAAGTGGTGGTCTCATTGTACAAGTATATTGAGCAGTATATAAAGGTGTGATTTTATTATGGCTATTCTCAAAACAAGCAGACAAAATTGTTCTGTACTTCAATAGCATTACATCTCTGATGTGGCAGGTATTTACTGTCTTTCTGAATATATTATTGTATCTCTTCCCATTTTGCTACCACTTCTCTTATTGGAAGTACTGGCTTCCAGGAAGATTTGGTGTGTTTCCATGCCTACTCTATGAAGAGAATGAAAAGTAATCATGTCAGATTTTGTACAACAATAAGAAGAATTACATTTTCCCTTAGGTACAGAGGTTTAATTACCAAACAGAACTGGCAATGTTTCCAACAATTAAGACAGTCAAAATAGTTTGATTTTTAAAAATACCTACAATTTCTATTATACTCAGAAATGATATCTGATCATTCTTTCAGTAAATTGAATAAACTTTATAACTAACATAATGAGAAATATATTTGATTGTGTTTTCTACCAATGCTGTATATTACAAATTCTCCAAAATTGTTTGAATCATGTCCTAATATTCTAATTTTTAAAGCAGAAGAAAAGGCACATAAGAGAGCAATTAAATTTAGGCTTAGCTCCATTTCAGGATAATGTGTAAGAATAAAATGACTTAACTACATGCCTACACATGGTCATTTCCCAGCTAGATCATAAATCAAAGTTAATTAGATCAAGGCTTCATTTTTTGATGGGTCTGGAATTTGTACACATATATTCAATAATGAATAATTATAGGTCATTTCTTTATCAGCAAAGACATGTGCCATTATAATCATATTAGTCTTAGTGGAAAGTGCTAAGCTTTAGTGATACAAGTCAATTAAGCTTTTGTGAATGCTATAAACTAAAACAAACATTGTACACAGAGTTGCAATGGTGTGTTGTGAGGCACACATTGAAACTTTCTTATAAATCCATCCAGTATTCATTAATAAACCCAACAAATATTTATTGTCTATTAAGAATACCAAAAAGACAACTAGATATAATCCTGATTAGTTGTTAATGAACCAAATGACAGAAAACCACCTCATTCCTCTAATCTTCCTTATCTTTGAAACAGGAATAAAATGCTCACTTCTCAAGATTGCTATAGGATTAAAAATGCAGTCCAGACAGTTTCCCACTCACAATGATTCAATTTAAGATTTTCACCTTTGCCATGGTACAGAATCAATACCCATTCAGTAGAAACCATACTTTAAATTTTGACCTTTTCCCAGTATAAGATCCTCTCCTGAGATTCTGAGTGGAAGTAGCAAACCACAGCTGACAACCAGCCACATGATCATGAAGATAAATAACCCATACTCCACAGGTACTGTGTTACTAAGCTATCATGTTTGGTAGATTACATGTACTCAAGGAATTTTTTTTCAAAAATTTATTTTGCTTATTTTTTATCACAAGAGATATAAGAGGGTCTTATGGAAGCTAGACAAGCATTCTACCACTAAGTACCATCTTTAAAGTCATCTTCAACATAAGGTATTTTTAACTTACAATGGGTTTATTGAGATGTAACTCTACGATGAGTTAAGGAGCACCTATATAAGCGTACTTCCTGGCATTTAATATTTCTGCAATGAATGTTATCTTGATCTAAACCTGACCTTGTATTGTGGAGTGGCAAATCATCTCACCTCTCTATAAAGGTTTCTTGATCTACAAATTGTTGAACAAAAATATGTCTGAGGTCCTTTCTGAATGTAATCTTCTCTGTCACTGCAAATGTCTTATGCTTAAGTGTCAGATATTTCAAAATGAAATTGGGGTTAAACTATTCCATAATTTGAACTAAAGTATATGGAAGCATATTGTTTCATAAAATATTACAACAGAGACTTAAGTTCAATTATTTCATTCTACCTAGATATTCCATATGAATATTTTTAAACATTAAAAATATGAAAGGAGTAAATGTTGATTAAAAGCACATCACGTATGAAATTGCCTACTTAGCAAGGGCTAAATGTACTTAGCCAGGGAAAAATTTTTGTTGATGCCTAAATCAGGCCCAAAATCTTTTAAGAAATATAAATAAGACAAGAGAATCCAAAATGGCAACTGGGACATAGTGCAGACAGTGTGAGCTCTGTGAATCAGGAACCTGGCTGAGATGCTGGAGTCACACTTGGTGGAGTCAAAGCACTAGGAAGAGCTGAAACTTTGGCACGATGAACCCCTAGCCCATAGAAGACTTCTCCACGCCATGATACACTGAGAGATCAGGTGGGCCACCACCCCCGGTCTGCCATATCAAGGACCTTAATATCAGACCCGAAACTCTGAAGTTAGTATAGGAAGGAGCAGGAAATGCTCTGGAAGGCAAGGACTTCCTCAGTAGAACCCCAGCAGCCAGCAACTAAGAGAAAGGATGGACAAATGGGACTTCACAAAATTAAAAAGCTTCTGCACAACAAAAGAAATGGTCTCTAAACTGAAGAGACCACCCAAAGAGTGGAAGAAAATATTTGCCAGCTATACATCAGACAAGGGACTGATAACCAGAATATACAGGGAACTTAAGAAACTAAACTCTCCTAAAATCAATGAACCAATCAAAAAATGGACAACTGAACTTAATAGAACTTTCTCAAAAGAAGAAATTCAAATGGCCAAAAAACACATGAAAAAATGCTCACCATTTCTAGCCATAAAGGAAATGCAAATCAAAACCACACTAAGATTCTACCTCACTCCTGTTGGAATAGTCGCCATCAAAAACACCACCAACAACATGTGTTGGCTAGGATGTGGGAAAAAAGGAACCCTAATTCACTGCTGGTGGGAATGCAAGCTGGTACAACCACCCTGGAAAAAAATTTGGAGACTCCTTAAAAACCTAAACATAGACCTGCCATATGATCCAGCAATCCCACTCCTGGGGATATACCCAAAGAAATACAACACAGATCACTCCAGTGCCACCTGCACACCCATGTTTACTGTGGCACTGTTCACAATAGCCAAGTTATGGAAACAACCAAGATGCCCCACTACTGATGAATGGATCAAGAAAATGTGGTACTTGTACACTATGGAATTTTACTCAGCCATGAAGTAGAATGAAATCTTATTATTGGCAAGTAAATGGATGAAACTGGAGAACATCATTCTGAGCGAGGTTAGCCAGACTCAGAAGACCAAAAATCATATGTTCTCCCTCATATGCAGACTTTAGATCTGGGTCAAATACCACAATGTTGTTGGACTTAGGTCATATGAGAAGGGGAGAGTGCATATGGGAGGTATGGGGATAGGTAGGAAATCCAAAACATGAAAGTGTTTGATGTCCTCACTGCAGAGGAACTAATACAGAAAACATAAAGCAACAGAGGTCAATATGAGAAGGGGATCAAGAATCAGTGAAAAGATCAGTTAGAGATGAATCAACTTGGGTTGTAACACATTTGTATATGGAAGCAATGCTAGGAATCTCTCTGTTTAGCTATCCTTAACTCAACTAGCAAAAATGCTTTGTCTTTCTTATTAATGCTTATGTCTTTTCTTCAACAAAATTAGAGATAAGGACAGAATAGTTTCTGCCTGGAAGCGAGGGGGAAATGGGGGAGAGGGTGGGGGCAGGGAGGAGGGGAGAGATGCCCCAAACAATGTATGTACATGTGAATAAATGAATAAAAAAAAGAAATATGAATAAGAAAGTAGGTAATGAAAACACAACACTGAGAATGTTTTACAAAAACACCTATAAACAGTTGTTCCCAAGGTGCTGTATATTCCTCAACTGAAAACTGTTTTGTGTATTATTTTTTACTGACATATAGTCAGTTGAAATGCTGATAATTGTGGAACTAGGAAGAGATTAAAAGAAGTGTTAGACTTTTTTTAAATCTTGTAGAAGTCCTACTTCTAAAGGTCTTTAGGTTGTACTCAAGAACTCTGAAGGTAGTTTTGCAGAAATGGGTTTCTTCTTTGTGTCTTTTAGGTCAAGTTGCCCAAAATTTATCTGTGAGTTGTGTGAAATTCAGATGTCCTGAGGAATTTTCAGGAAATGACTCTCCTTACAGCTGCATTAACAGAGGAGAAGTATTTGAAATCTGCTCCTTTAGCCAGGCCATTCATCTTCACAAAGTAGCTTTTATGGACTGGTAGCTAGGATGAGGAAATGAAGAGGAAGCAAGCAAGGATAGGAAGGTATCCTCCACAGAATGTTTCAGGAGCCTTGATGACACAGCCCAAGATTGAAGGTTCAATCTTATCAAATCTTTCCTTTTTCCTTTCACCTAAATGAGCCTTTTTGACTTTCTCATGTGTCCATAAGGTTGTTTCCTGAGAGGATTAACTGATAGGGATGAACCTACCCTAAAGGTGGACAACACCATCCCATAGGCTGAAGACCTAGTTGGAATAGAGAGGGAAGAAGAAGGAAGTCCACTAGTGCAGGTATTCTCTCTGCTTCTTGGTGGCCATGGGGTAAGCTGTCCTGCTCCACCACTCCTTGCACCATGATGGACTAAAACCTCTAAAACTGTAAGTCAAATAAATCTTTCCTCCCTTACATTTTTTGTTCAGATATGCTGTTACAATGACCAAAATTCAGAGTAAAAAGTACATTGAGAAAAACAGTTCATATCACCTTACCAAAATATCACTTCATTTAAAAGATAACATGATACATAGCCATGGTAATAGCATCTATGTAACTATTAGAATGCCAGTCAGACAAAAGTAATTAATAACTGGAATTTTGTAAGCACATACTCTTAGTTTGGCACTTTACTCAGTGATTTATTTCTTTTTTACACATATCCTATTTAGTAGTGTCCATAAGAAAGAATAGTATGATTAGGTGACAAAATAGAGTCTGAGAAAATTAGATTAGTTTTGTCAAGTTTACACATCTTATAAACATCAGAACAAGGAAGAGGAACCATATATGCTTAACATCAAATTTATACTCTTTAATAGACCTCAGAGTGTCTCCCATCCAAAGACATTATCTGTCAATATGACTTAAAGGTACTGCCAGAACTGGTTTTAATATTCTTTGTGGCAGTGCATGGAAACAGAGACCCACTAACTACTTCTCTTTATTTTAAATCCCTATAATTAATTTGAATTTTAATGAATTCTACATATATGATTTGTCTCAACACTACACTAGTATTAATCATTTGTCCCATTTCATGGAAAAAAAAATCACACTATTATTGACAGATTTCCATCCTTTAGTGACAGGATGTTATAGGAAATCATCCCCCTGTTGGAATGTGCTTTAGGAAGGTAATCATAATACCTACATTCAATAATTTCAGTTTCATCATTCCCATAATGAGTTTTCCTACCCATTTACATAGCAAGTTTCTGAGATATTGAGTCAATTAATTTCTCAAGTTCCCTAATGTGATTGCAAGGTATACAGTGCAAAAAGCTAAATAGATAATGTGTTATAAAATTAAAAAGAGAGCAGGAAAGAGAGAGAGAAAGTGCACACTGGTAATACTTTGGTGTTTCCAAACTCTAAAAAGAAAATGCTTAGTGTCTGCAAGATTTTATTCTTTCTAGCAGACATGTTTAGCTATGAAATCCCAACTCTATATTTAACTACAAAGTGCTTTTGATATACATCAAGTTTAAAAGGAACAATCTGTGCCTGGTATGGCAGATTTGGAAACATTCTATATGATATTAAATGATAATAATAAAACTCTGAAAGCAGAGTCAGCTCAAATAACCATATGAGTTATACCTGGTTGCCTTTTAAAAATATATGTCACATACTTTTCCTACCTGGCCCTCCACCCTATTAAAGTATAGCAAATTGAAATATATGTACAGAAGCTTTCATGTCTATCAACTTCATAGTAAAAGGTAATTCTCTTGATTTTTGTATTTAAATTCTAATAATCTCCAGTTAGATTTACATGAAAATGCATTCACATTGAGGAACATTAGGCCTAAGTATTAATTCAATTAATTAAAGTGGACTACTATTAAAGACATAAAATAATTTTGGAACTAAATCTAAATAGTGGTGTGCAACATTGTAAATTATAGATTGCCAGTAAATTGATCACTATAAAAATGGGTATTTTTGGCTACATGAATTTTTAGGTTACATGAATTCTCTGTTGAGCCCAACCCCATAGGAAATGACAAACAGCAATTCTGGCCTGTGCTAAATTCTCACAATCCAGAAAATTAAAGGTACTTTACAGCTAATACCAATTTGAAAATGCCTTAAGTTTGGGCAATATGCCCATCCCTGACTTTATGTGACAGAGTTTTGGCCTTTCATGTACCTAAAACACATATAACAGACCTACTCTTTGGTGTATCATTGTGAGTGTCCCATCTTTTGCCCTAGGTAGTGATAATCTCTGGCACTTCCTTCTTAAGTGAGCCTTCAAGAGCTTGTCTGTCATAGAATGAACCTGGCTACGTAAAAGCAAGAGTACTATATTGCCAAGGTAAGGAGGGGTGAGCGCAGAGCCCACCACCATCCCTAGGCCATGAAAAATTTCCCACATTTCATTTGAATGGACATCTTTATAAGTGCATTCCTTTGCTAGGTCTGTCATAATAAAGTTTCACAGACTTGATGCCTTAAAAAATTAGTTTTCTTATATTAATGGAGAATAGAACTTCATGATCAAAGTTCCAGGCTTTCCTTGTGGATCTGGAGATGAACATCTATGGTGTCTTCACACAGTCTTCTCTCTATACATGCTGTGATCAAATTTACTCTTCTTCTGAGACCAATCCATATTTGAATTAAGGTCCATACTAATAACCTCATTTCAACTTAATCATCTCTCTAAAATTCCCCATGTCTAAATGAGGAAACATTCCAAGCTAGTAAGGATTAGGACTGCACATGTGTTTTGGGATTTTTTGGTGGGGTACAATTCAGTCCATAACAGTAGAAGGTTGAATAATCTCATAGGATTGTGTACCAGCATTTGTGAAATTTATACTCTAAGGAATATTTAATAAAGATGCATTTGAGAATACAGAGGCTGAAAAAAGTGAATGGTTGTTTGAATATTCACCATGGACTAATAACTGGGAGAGATGCAAAATAGGTTAATGATTCTGAAAAAATCTGCTTGCTAACTTCAGCAGCATGGATGATAAAATAAAGGCTTCAAGACTTAAAATAATTTGTCAAAGATTACAAAGATATGTGACAAAGCTGGGATTTGAACAACTGTTTCTCTTTCACCCTGATCTGGGATATGTTCAGCCCTGACTCCCCAGTGTCTACAGTATATGATTGTAAATTCTTTAAACTATTTTTTCAATAAAGTATATTTTTCATTTAATACAAATAAACACTAAATAAAATGACTTGGGTTAAAGATCACTAGTTAAATAGAGAATTGAGACACTTGCTTATAATTCATTTTATTATATATATCTCTTTTGCTCCTGTCAATAAAAAGATATGGTCCTAGGTTGTTTGTAGTTTTCTTTTTTTTTTTTTTCCTTTTGATAAGGCATTCTGAGTCATCTTGAGGCTGAATTATCTTCATCATTATCACCTTCTCACCATCATCATATTTGAATCACAGAATGGTTTGTGAAGCTATATAATCTATATCACATAGTCTGAATCATGTAACAACTCAGTTGGAAAACTGAGACATAGATAACAGAAATCATAGAGTTAAGGTAATGTGTGGATTACCATTTGGCTTCCCTAGTTCCCAATCTAGGACTTTTCCAAGCTGACACAGTTCAAGTCAGGGGACGTCTTGGGATGGTGAGCTATTTTTTATTCTACCTTAAAGAGTCTCTTATAGACTTTTTTATTCCATATGCCTCTTATGTTAAATGACTTCAAGAGTTCTTTTGATGACAAGTTCTACAGTTTATGAAAGTGATCAAACCACTCAAAATAGGGGAAAGCTTGTAGCAGAGGCTCATGCACAGAACTCTGAGTAAACAAAGCCTGAAGGGCCAGGTAAGTGCTAAGCTCACCCCAGAGAACTACATAAATAATGCCTCCAGCAACAGCAGGCTGACAGCAGCAGGTAGGCAAGCCACAGCCACAGATACCATTCAGAGAACTGTCTCCAGACTCTTTTCTTTTTTTCTCTTTTTCTCCCTACCTTTGATGAGAGAACAACCGAATTACACTTGCATGCTGAAAAACTGACTGAAACTGTATTGCATTTGAACTTGGGACACTTGGTGGGGTTTTTGTGTGTGTGTGTGTGTGTGTGTGTGTAGTTTTGTTCTACTTTATGAGTCCCCTTTGATGAGACAACTACAGAACAACATCTGAGGCACCATCTCCAGGATTGGAGACTGAGATGGACACCCAAATTATTAAGACTGAAACTTCATTGCATTTGAACTTGGGTTTTTTTTTGGTTTTTTGGTGTTTTTTTTTTAAGTTTTCTAGTTTTCATTTTATTGTATTATATTTTTATATATAGATATTTCTTTCATTTACTTATTTTTTATTTTTATTCTTATCTTTTTTTATTTTTAATTTTCAATCCTCTGTCTCTCTAATGCCTGTTCAGCTTACTGTCAATTAGTACACTAACGCTCCCTGTTTATACATTTGAAACTTTCTTGTCTGATTACTTCTTCTGTTTTCTCCTTCTTGACTGTTTATTTGTTTTTCCCTTTTCTTTAACTTCTTGCGTTCCATCTCCACTCACCCTTCCATTCTAAATATTACCATTGTTATTATTACAAGCTAGAAAACACTTCATTGCACAAAGTACAGGGACAGTAACAACACCAAAGACAATGATGGGAAGACAGAAAAAACAGGGAAACCAGTTTCCCCACAGCAAAAAATTAGTACAGGAACCACAAGGGAATGAATAAAACAGATACTCAGATCCAGACTCCAACAAAATGAAGATAAACTATGCCAAAGGACCCAATGAAGCCCACAAGAATAATTTAAAAGAAGACATACTACAGGTAATCAATGAGAATTTTATAGAGATGATACTGGATATGATCAATCAAAATGTACAGGAGACACTCAAGAAATTCCAAGACAACAAAAATAGAGAATTTGAAAAAGCAAAAGAAGAAATAAAGGAAACCATAGAATCACTGTATAAACACCAAAGTGAAACAGAGAACAGGAAGAATAAACAGATAAATAAACTGAGGATAAAAATAGACAACATAAAAGAGGAAACCACCCAAGATATGGAAAACCTCAGAAAAAAGAATGAAACAGAACTGCAAAACAAAACAAAAGGCCAATCCAGTAGAAGAGAACAAACAGAAGACAGAATCTCAGAACTTGAAGATGAAATGGTAATTAAAGGAAAAACTGGAGAATTATTAATTAAAAAACTCAAGACCTGTGAAAAGAAAATGCAAGAACTCACTAACTCCATCAAAAGACCAAACTTGAGAATCATGGGCATCAAAGAAGGAGAAGAGGTGCAAGCAAAGGGAATGCGTAATATATTCAACAAAATAATAATGGAAAACTTCCCAAATCTAGAGAAATATATTCCCATACAGATGCAAGAGGCCTCCAGGACACCAAACAGACCAGATCAAAATAGAACTACTCCATGACATATCATTATTAAAACAACAAGGTCAGAAACTAGGGAAAGAATATTGAAGGCTGTAAGAAAAACAAGTAACATACAAAGGTAAACCCATCAAAATCACTGCAGACTTCTCAACAGAAACATTAAAAGCAAGAAGAGCATGGGGTGAGATCTTCTGGGCACTGAATGAAAATAACTTCAACCCCAAGATACTCTACCCAGCAAAACTATCATTCAAAATAGATGGAGCAATAAAAGTCTTCCATGATAAGCAGAAACTAAAACAATATGTGACCACAAAGCCACCACTACAAAAGATTCTTCAAGGGATTCTGCACACAGAAAGTGAAACCTAACTTAACCATGAAAAGACAGGCAGCACCAAACCACAGGAAAAGAAAAGCAAGACAATAGAGAGTAACCTCAACTTAGGCACACACAATCAAACCTTCAAACAACTAAGACAACTAAATGACAGGAATCACCACATACCTATCAGTACTAACACTTAATGTTAATGGACTTAATTCACCCATCAAAAGGCACTGCTTGATGAAATGGATTAAAAGGGAAGATCCAACAATTTGTTGCTTACAGGAGACCCATCTCACTGACAGAAATAAGCATAGGCTTAGGATGAAAGGCTGGAAGGAGATTTACCAAGCCAATGGCCCCCGAAAACAGGCAGGAGTACCAATACTTATCTCTGACAAAGTAGACTTCAAACCTACATTGATCAAACGAGATAAAGAAGGACATTCCATACTAATAAAAGGGGAAATAGACCAGAAGGAAATAACAATTATCAACCTATATGCACCCAATGTCAATGCACCCAATTTCATCAAACATATCCTGAAAGACCTAAATGCATATATAAATGCCAACACAGTGGTTGTGGGAGACTTTAACACCCTATTATCATCAATAGATAGGTCATCCAAACAAAAACTCAATAAAGAAATCCAATATCTAAAATATACAATAGATCAAATGGACGTAGTAATGTCTACAGAACATTTCACCCAAATTCTACACAATATACATTCTTCTCAGCAGCCCATGGAACCTTCTCCAAAATAGATCATATCCTAGGGCACAAAGCAAGCCTCAGCAAATATAAGAAAATAGAAATCATACAGTGCACACTATGTGATCACAATGCAGTAAAAGAAGAACTCAACAACAAAAGTAAAGACAAAAAATATGCAAACAGCTGGAAACTAAATAATTCATTACTTAATGAACAATGGATCATCAATGAAATAAAAGAGGAAATTAAAAAGTTCCTGGAAGTCAATAAAAATGAAAACACAACCTACCGGAACCTATGGGACACAGCAAAGGCAGTCCTGAGAGGAAAGTTTATAGCCATGAGTGCATATATTAAAAAGACTGAAAGATCCCAAATCAGTGACCTAATGATACATCTCAAACTCCTAGAAAAACAAGAACAAGCAAATCCCAAAACAAATAGAAGGAGAGAAATAATAAAAATAAGAGCTGAAATCAACGAAATAGAAACCATAAAAAACCATACAAAGAACTAATGAAACAAAAAGTTGGTTCTTTGAAAAAATAAGCAAGATCGATAGACCCCTGGCAAACCTGACTAAAATGAGGAGAGAAAAACCCCAAATTGGTAGAATCAGGAATGCAAAAGGGGAGATAACAACAAATACCATGGAAGTCCAGGAAATCATCAGAGACTACTTCGAGAACCTATATTCAAATAAATTTGAAAATCTTAAAGAAATGGACAGATTTCTAGATACATATGATCATCCAAAACTGAACCAAGAGGAAATTAATCACCTGAATAGATCTATAACACAAAATGAAATTGAAGCAGCAATCAAGATTCTCCCCAAAGAAAAGTGCAGGACCTGATGGATTCTCTGCTGAATTCTATCAGACCTTTAAAGAAGAACTGATACCAACCCTCCTTAAACTGTTCCACTAAATAGAAAGGGAAGGAAAACTGCCTAACACATTTTATGAAGCCAGTATTACACTTATCCCAAAACCAGGCAAACACACCTCCACAATGCAGAACTATAGGCCAATCTTCTTAATGAACATTGATGCAAAAATCCTCAACAAAATAATGGCAAACCAAATTCAACAACACATCAAAAAGATTATTCACCACGACCAGGTAGGCTTCATCCCAGGGATGCAGGGGTGGTTCAACATATGAAAATCAATAAATGTAATACACCACATTAACTGAAAATGGATCGAGGATCTTAATATCAGACCCCAAACTCTTAAGTTGATACAAGAAAGAGTAGGAAATACTCTGGAGTTAGTAGGTATAGGTAAGAACTTTCTCAATGAAACCCCAGCAGCACAGCAACTAAGAGATAGCATAGATAAATGGGACTTCATAAAACTAAAAAGCTTCTGTTCATCAAAAGAAATGGTCTCTAAACTGAAGAGAACACCCACAGAGTGGGAGAAAATATTTGCCAGCTATACATCAGACAAAGGACTGATAACCAGAATATATAGGGAACTTAAAAAACTAAATCCTCCCAAAACTAATGAACCAATAAATAAATGAGCACGTGAACTAAACAGAACTTTCTCAAAAGAAGAAATTCAACAGGCCAAAAAACACATGAAAAAATGCTCACCATCCCTAGCAATAAAGGAAATGCAAATTAAAACCACGCTAAGATTCCACCTCACCCCTGTTAGAATAGCCATCATTAGCAACACCACCAACAACAGGTGTTGGTGAGGTTGCAGGGAAAAAGGAACCCTCTTACACTGTTGGTGGGAATATAAACTAGTACAACCACTCTGGAAAAAAATTTGAGGCTACTTAAAAAGCTAGACATTGATCTACCATTTGAACCAGCAATACCACTCTTGCAGATATACCCAAAAGACTGACACAGGTTACTCCAGAGGCACCTGCACACCCATGTTTATTGCGGCACTATTCACAATAGTCAAGTTATGGAAACAGCCAAGATGCCCCACCACAGACAAATGGATTAAGAAAATGTGGTATCTATACACAATGGAATTTTATGCAGCCATGAAGAAGAACGAAATGTTATCATTTGCTGGTAAATGGATGGAATTGGAGAACATCATTCTAAGTGAGGTTAGCCTGACCCAAAAGACAAAAAATTGTATGTTCTCCCTCATATGTGGACATTAGATCAAGGGCAAACACAACAATGGGATTGGACTTTGAGCACCTGATAAAAGCAAGAGCACACAAGGAAGGTATGAGGATAGATAAGACACCCAAAAAATTAGTTAGCATTTGTTCCCCTTAACGCAGAGAAGCTAAAGCAGATACCTTAAAAGCAGCTGAGGCCAATAGGAGAAGGGGACCAGGAACTAGAGAAAAGGTTAGATCAAAAAGAAATAACCTAGAAAGTAACACACACGCACAGGAAATTAATGTGTATTATAAGGATAGCTGTATAGCTATCCTTACCTCAACCAGCAAAAACCCTTGTTCCTTCCTATTATTGCTTATACTCTCTACAACAAAATTAGAAATAAGAGCAAAATAGTTTCTGCTGGGTATTGAGTGGGTTGAGGGGAGAGGGAGGGGGCGGAGTGGGTGGTAAGGGAGGGGGTGGGGGCAGTGGGGGAGAAATTACCCAAGCCTTGTATGCACATATGAATAATAAAATAATAAAAAAAAAGAGTTTTCATGAGACTTGGAATGATAATTATCCAGAGTCAGCTCAGGAAGATGGTCTTCTGTGACCATCTTTGGGAGAAATGTGTTCATTCTTGCTGAAATGATTAGAAAATCTGATATTTCTAACTTTTAATCATATGGCAATGTCATTCTATGGTTCCACATCAATTTTCCTAGTTATATCAAAAAATTACATTAGTTTAAATAGAGAAGTGAGTGATCCAATAGAAAATTTTATAATGGAAGAAGATGGTGATTTGAGGAAAATAATTACATTTCTCACTGTACTCTTGAACAGTGTATTCTATTTCTAGAGGATAATTCCAGTTACCTAAGGAGCAATTAAAAATAATAATATATTAGCACTAGTCCTAGTTTTTCAGATAAAATAAATACAAATGTGTTATGCTAATGAGGGCTAGAATGTATGTTCTTAAAATGTCTTTTTGGATCATTCACTGATCTGGGAGGTTGGGAAGCATTTTTATGGACCATCTAAATTCACTGTGGTAAATATTTTTAGAGTCATTGGAGTAGTTATTTAGAATCAAAAAAATTTTCTGTTCCTATACACAAAATCACATTTGGTAAGACTGACATTTCTAGGTCTCTGTCAAGCATAACGTCATGAGAGGGGATTATAGTTTAAAACATCATGAGATGGGGTTTTGGAACTATTTTTCAACCGTGCCTTTCTAACTGCTTTTAACGATTATTGCTTTATGAAAATCACTTAGACATTTTAGTATTTCACATTCCTCATTTGTAAAATGGACAGCACTAACTATGATATACCTGTAATTTTGTAGTCTATAAAGTAGCATATACATAAGAAATATGTACTTGAACCCTTACCTTGTAAATGTCCATGCTGTCACTCAAAATGCAATAACCACCTGTTGTTTGAAGATTTTCTGAAGCTCCCCAGTTAAAAATCAAGTGCTTATTCTCCATGCACCCATCCTGCTTGGTTAAGTTCCCTACCTCAGAACTTCACCTTCTGTGGGGAACAGATTATAAGAAGCCTGTGAGAACTTGACATAAGTACAGTTGTGCCCAATAAGCATCTTGCTGAGTTTGGCATGGCCCCAGCTACAGAAGAGTGCAAAATGCAGCACAGTTACTTTTCCTAAATTGTTTCTGTTCAGAGAAGTAGGAACTAAGGTTTCTCTTGTTACAATGTCATGCCCCTCCCCAAGAACTGTTGCTCCACCTCCTTGTTTACCACTGGATATAAAAGACTCCCTGAAAGAGGACTCAAGGTTTTTTGATGGGGGATTGATGGGAGGTTTTTTGATGGAGGTTTTTTTTTGGGGATTTTGATTGGCTGCCACTGACACTGGCTGTTGTGTGTCTCCAAAAGAGCAGCTTTCAGCACTGAGAACTTTATAAATAGGCTTTAGAAAAGCTAAGCTAAAGAAAGGATAAAGAGTGCATGGGACAGTGCAAGTCTAAGGACTGAGACTTTAAGATTTACGCTAACCCAGTTTTTAGATACAGCTGCTGTTGTTTGTCTGCAAGTGTGAGCACCAAGACTTCAAGAGCGATTAAAGCATGGGGCAGAGTGTGTGTAAGGAAAGAGACTTTAAAGAATAGAAAAGAAGCAAAGCTTTAAAGAAAGACTTTAGAATTAAGGCTTTAAAGAATAGAGAAGAAAAGAGAAGTAAAAAAGGAGTTAATAGAGAAAAGAAGCAACAATACTGTTGTGCATCTCCTTCCTAGTGCCCAGCACACATGGCCCCAACTTTATGCATGTCTGTTTTCTATCGTTTGTCCTTTCTGTATCTCCAGTCGCCCCCAGTTATGTTCAGTAGGAACAGGAGCTCAAGAAAGCTCTCTCCAGTCTTCTATTTTGAGTCACACTTATTTGTGTACATTCAGCCACCACCATTTTTTTTTCTTTTTTGAGGTACTGGGTATTAAACCCAGGGACTCACAGGTTAGCCACCTGTTCCAACAATTGAGCCATTCCCTTAGTCTTTTGTTTGTATTTAGATTTTAAGAAAGGGCATTGCTAACTTTCACAAGGCTGTCATCAAGTTCAAAATCATTCTGCCTCCACCTCTCAAGTAGCTGGAATTACAGGCATTAGCCACAGTACCTGGCTCTCATTAGGTTTTAAGAATATTAGGCATAAAGACCTTTTGCTTACTTTGGTGATCATTGGTGTCCAACATCAGAAGGGACTTACATTCAGTATTTATTCAACAAAATATTTATTAAGTGACATTGATGAAGGCCTTATATTGTAAGAATACATGAAGTGATCATCTCTCTCCTTTTCCATTGAAAAAACCCATTAGGTTCTTCAAGAAAGTAAACAGTACGCAGCTTGATTCTGCAATAAAAAAACAGAAGTTACATCTTTTAGATGATAAAAAACTATAGAATTAATCAAATTAGAATTAATTCAAAAAACATAGAATTAATCAAAAATGAGTTCCAAGTAATTTCAAAGATAGCATGAAAATACATACATATGTTTAAATATGATGGATGATAAAAGAGTACTAAAACCTGAATTTAAATTCCAAATTCTGGAACTCTGAAAAATTAAGAATGAGCATATTTTTAAGAATAATAATGTCAATAATGAAATAATAGTCATGGGAGTTGAAAATGTTAGTCAGTGGACACTGGAAGCTAGGAGGAAACACGGTTTCCATTTTTTGAACTACTGTTTCCTTTTCAGAACTCTCAATATGTTAAAAAATAAAATCTAGATATAAACAAATAAGCCTATGAAGTCTTGGAGAATTGCAAGCTACTTAGGTTTAGATACTTTCAGTAGCTGGAAACAGAAGCAATGCAGATCCAGACAACCAAATGCATCCATACATCCAACTTATTCATGCATATGGATGTCAGCCCTCAAGGGATTCATGGGGCACATTTTCAAACACTGTGATCACCCTTGCTCAGCCCAACAACATCATCCTAAACAAAAATCAGTTGCTCTGTCAGCATCTGTAACTAAGGAGACCCTCTACAAAAGGCAGTACCAGAAAGTTGGTGTGACAGAAAAATCAATCTTCAAAAACATCACATTCAGATATTTGAATGAGGGCAATTTATCATACCCTACTTATAAGGCAGAAAAATCAATCTTTAGAATCATCACTTTCTGAGGGTTGAATGAGGGCAATTGACCATGTTTGCCATACCCTCTTATAAGCCAGCTGCCTCGATTCCCATTTTCCAGAAGGTGTAGGTGAGGCTGAAACAAATAACTAATTTTTCTAAAGTTACTAAGTTCAAAAAGGGATGAATATCCAGAATCACAGGAAACTCAAAAAACTCAACATCCCAATGATGAAATGAGCACATGAATTAAACAGGAAATTCTCAAAGGAAGAGGTACAAATGGCCAGTTAGTACACAAATAAGTGTTCAACTTCCCTGGTTATAAAAGAGATGCAAATCAAAACAACAATTACATTTCATCTCAACCCAATTAGAATGGCCACATCAAGGGCAATAACAACAACAAATGCTGGCAAGTTGGTGGGAATGCAAATTAGTACAACCACTATGAAAAGCAGTTTGGAGATTCCTCAAAAAGATAAAGATAGAGTTGCCATATGATCCAGTGATACTGTTCTTGGGCATCTATCCAAAGAAATGTAAGTCAGGATTCAATAGAGACACTTGTACACTGATGTTCATTGTGGTACTATTCACAACAGCCAAGCTTTGCAAACAACCCAGGTGCCCTATAACTGTTGAATGGATCAAGAAGATGTGGTACATATACACAATAAAGTTTCACTCAGCCATAAGGAATTATGACATTTGGTTTGAAGATAAATTAATGAAACTGGAGGATGTCATGTTATGTGAAGCCAGGCTCAGAAAGATAAAGGAAGCATGTATTCTCTCATATGTGGAAGATAGATACAAAAGATAAGCATATACACAAAAACAAGCATGACCATATGTAGAACATGTTTGTAATAGTGGAACTACTCTATGGAAATTGGGGAAAGAGAGAAAAGAAAAGCGAATGATAGAGCATCAGTAATATCACATAAGATGTGAAGGTAGAGGATATAAGGATGTTTATTGAAAGCTGTAGAAAAATTAGGGGTGGGAGGTAAAGGGGTAAGGGAGAGTAATGGAAGGGCTTAAATGGCCCAACATAAAGTATACCCACAGTGGGCATTTATTGAGAAACCCCTTCAAACATTAACTTAGACATTAATAACAAAAGACAGGACTGTAAAATAGGTACAGTATGTGGCAGGGGGTATTAGTGGGAGGAGGGTGGGTGAATGAAGATTAAGGTGAGGATATATGGTTTATGGACTTCATATACTTATATGGGGCAAGGAGGAGGATAAGGGAGATGTAACGGACATACAATATAAGTCTAATCGGAAGTGTCACTGTGAATCCCCCCTGTATAATGAATATATCCTAATAAAATAAAATAATTTGTAAAAGAAGTCCAAGGGATCAAAATTATCAAATGGAGACATCGACAGCCTAAGTAAGCTCTCTGCCATGTCTTCAGTGAACTCTAGTCATTTAGACACTACGGATCATTATATGAAGTTTTATTAATCTGTAATGTCATAAAATTTTAATACAAGTCTCAAACTGAAAAGAGAAAAGGAATAGGTACAAGCAATTTAGGTTTATTTCTGTTCAAGTTAATAAATTACCTACATCTCTAGCAAGGGTGTGGATGCACGACCATTGGAAGTTTCTAACATATGCCCTTGAATATTTACAACAGACCAGTCATAATTGCAATAAATTTATGCCTATGAATTTACTTAGCCATCATAACCCTATTATGTAACTACTGACGTTTTAAACCTAAAGAAACTTTGTTACAGGGTCTAGGGGTAGTTAGCTGAGCCTGTAATCTCAGCTACTCAAGTCCAAGACTGACTGGAGCAAAATTATCCTGAGACCTTATTTGAAAAACCAACTAAAAGCAAAAAAAATTGAGTGAGTGATTCAAGTGGTAGAAAGCTTATCTAACAAGCATGAGGCCCTGAGTTCAATTCCCAGTCTGGAAGGAAGGAAGAAAGAAAAGAAAAGGAAGGAGGGAGGGAAGGAGGGAAGGAAGGAACTTAGTTATAGAGAAATTGGGTGACTTGCCCAAGGAGTCCACAGGTAGTAAAGGCAGAACCAGAATTCATATCCAGAATCTGGAACAAAGACCTTAAGTACCGCCCTCTACTGTTTTTCCATATAGAAAGTGTGGTAAGCACTACCAACAAAATTGTCTCCACATTGCTTTTTGTGCTTCCTTTTTTTTTTTGAACAAGTTTCACCTTACTTTTGTGTGTCTTGTGCAACTCAGGAATGCAAAAGTCATTCCATGGCTCTTCCATAACTCACTCTTTGACATGCAACTGATCTCGTTCACAGTTGGACCCAGTCATCCCCTGCCTGGCTCGAAGAGAAATAGTACTATTCCTATGCCAGGATCTGGTGAGGGCAGCTGAAAATTATGAACCTAGTACATTGAGGGCCTATTTTTGTTCTAATTCTGGGCTGGAGACTTGCAGATCTGAAGATATTACAGCTCTGAAACTTCATTTTAATTAAGATACAAATAAACAGTCCACTTATTTTCTCCACAACAAATACTTGTTTCTACCTAAAGCCAATTCACAGTTCTAATGATTTTTAAATAAATTTAGATTACTCTTAAAATGAGCCAGACTCAAGTAAACAGTTGCTAATTAGGTTTTTCTTCTGTAAATTTCCAAGTGTGTGTATGTGTGTGTGTGTGTGTGTGTCTGTTGTCTGTCTGCGGCGAGAATGGGTCCAGCAACCATGGAGTCTTTACCACATTCCACATTCGCTGCACACTGTTAAGGCCTTGTCTACTTTATGCCTCCACACTAATCATTAAAGTAGAAATCATTAGCCCAATTTGAAGAATGTAAAAAAGAAGAAATCTGAGTTTCTGAGATAATAGCAACCTAAAGTGATACATGCCAAAGGATTAAAAAATGTTGATTAGCAGGGGATGGAGGTGCACACCTGTAATTCAAGCAGTTGGAAGGCAGAGTCAGAAGGATCACTTGTTGGAGGTCAGCCTGGGCTGCATAGTTAGACCCTATAGCCAAAAAAATGTTAATAGTCTTTATATTTAAACTATACACAGATTTCTCAGTGGTAACTAAAAGTGTCAAATAATGCTACTAGTGACTAGTAGTCTCTGAGATATTTCTTCTCCTTAAATAAACATCCTTAGCAAAAACTCTAGTAATATGATATTAAGGCAACAATACAACACCCATGTAGAAGGCATATCAGAATGTTGAGGTAAACATCTGTATTTAAGAAAGCTTGAGGTTTACCATTATTTGACAGATCAAATATTTTTAGTGTTTCATAATTTCATGTAAAATACTCTCATGTTTTCAGGATTTTCTATTTTGTCACACAGTTCTATACGCCTTTAAAGACTTTCATTATAACTATTTTTGTGCACGCAAAAGGCATGATGATTTTCAAAATGTGCAAGGGAAAGCGAGTACCCCACTACCTGTTGTTTAAGCCACTGTGTTATAAAGCACTTCTCATTCTCTTTGATGCTACACTGCAGTGTATCTCCTAGAACAACCTTTTTGAAAATCTTCAACTTCTTTGGTCAGAGATTAGAGCATTTGATGTCATATATAGACAATAAAATCCTTTTTATCTCAGTGGTATTTTATTATACTCTGTGACTTAGAAACAAAATGAACTTTAAGTCAATCCAAGACACATCTTTAAGATTGCTATGATAATGCTAATATGCCCTTTAAAATTAAGGCCATCTGGGAAATTGAAAGGGTGACAAGTGGAACCAACTTGCATCAAACTGGCATGACATCAGACATTGGCATGGCCTAAGTGACAGCTGCAGCATCTGGAGGGAGCTTGATAAGAAAATCCTGCTATAATACTGAGCTGGTTTTCCTTAAATTACATCTTGCATGATTTCATAGGTGCCATATTTTATTTTGGAACAAAATACTTTCCTTTTTGAAGCTGAAATACTCTTGTCCTTAAGGAAATGTGAAGGAAGTGATATTTGGTTGTCCTTTGGCAAAGGGAAAACCCATGTATATTTAATCAGCCCTTTTACCTGGGGGATTTTTTGTTATGAGAACAGAGTGTGAGACTATAACTTCAAGTAGCAACATAAATGTTATCAGAGCATTCAGAGCAGAGTTCAACAAAAGAGCTGCTGTCTGTGACAGTCATTACAACACACTTGTCCTGAGTGGCAAGTGGATAAAGTAGAGCCTGTGCTCAGTTTCTCTTCCAATTGAGGACCGTCTTCAGAGGAAAAAGAAGTCAATTGCATAACTATCCAGGTGTTCTGGCTTATTGAGTAAGATTAGGAGACCCTATCACCTTAGCTTCATTGCTATAGAAAAACTCCAAGCTGAGACTGCTCTCCATTCAACTCAGCCTACAGTTTTGGGCTGTGGGTCTCCGCTAAAAAAATAATGGTTCTCCTTTTGGCAAAATGCCTTTCCCCTAGGGAACAAAAAGGACAAATTGTCTTCCCTCTGTTCTTCATTTGTTCAATGCATACTTATTAAACAGCAACTCTGTGACAGAATTTCTATGACTTGAGCTTCTGGAATATAAAATTGATATGATATGTACTCTCCTTCATCTCACGGACCAATAATAAAGACAGCTATATACACAAACAATTCCAATATAGCAAGGTAGAAGCGTCAATAGAAACATATGCAAAGAATTGTCACCATCACAGCCCCTTTTGGCTTTCTCACCATGTGGAATATATGTCCTCTCAATTTTGGCACCTTTTAATATGACTTCTACTTTCAGAAAGGCTGTTTTTAAAAAGCAGCTATGACCTATAGCCCCTTTGAATTTTGACTGATGCTCTGGAAACATTAATATTTGATCTGTCAGTGCTATAAAGAAGTCCAAACTCAGAAATTAGGAGATGTGCGATCCACAAAGGAAATGAAAAACAGCCTGAAAAATATCCAGCCAATGATATGAAATACTTTGTATGTTTTTAAAATCATAAACCTAAGTCATATTGTTTAGAATGTAGCAATTTATTACTTTAGTTTTCCTAAGTCTTTTCTGAAATTAGGTGGAATATACAAAAAAAGAATCAATGAATACAGGGTTGAGATGTTATCATTGTACTCCTAGGGAGATGACAAACAAGGCAAAGAACATACTAGGACAGAAGACTAAAAATAAATTCTTGGAGATGGCATGTCTGATCTGGGCAGAATTTATCAGCCACTGGCAGCAATTGCCTCAACCAGAATGGATAATAATCTCTGATACACTTAATGATAACATTTAATAATGCCCAAATCATAGGCATATTATTGTTCATAGAATCATAAGTATAGACATCCAGTGTTGTGAGAGAAATTTATCATAAAGTTCTAAGGAAGATCCCAGAAAATACTAGTTTCAGAACTGAGTGTCGCCTTCTCCTCCCTACTTTACATTCTCCCCTCAAACATGGTGGCAAAATTTAAATCACAGTTTAAGCATGGTTCCCTGTGCTATCCATCCTCCCTTTTTAGGAGTTTTAATGATGAATGCCCAATTAACTAGTTGATCAAAAACTACAGTGCGGCCCTCAAAACCAATTTGGAGGATAAAACTATTTTCCAAGCTGTTCCCCCACCACTACATTCCTAAGGAGACCCCTGCTTTGGAGTTATTTTTGCAAAAGATAAAGGGCCTTTCATAGACACTGTTCTCACATATCTAATGCTTAAACCTATTTCACTGAGTGCTGACTAGGTATATTCTCCTAAAAGTATCCATCACCTACTGTGAAAACTTATTCATCTTAGTATGTGATGAGTGTGTGGCAATTAGACATTTTTCTTTTTTATTAATACAGTAGTTTCTGTTTCTATCCTGTGGTTTTGAAAAAAGAGAAAGCCTGATAGAAATAGAGAAATAAAGAGACTTTTGCCACCCTAATTTTCATAAATTTCTTACTGTAAATTTTGCTTCTGACTTTAATTAAGGTGTCCTGCAATTCTCATGTTTTGTCATCCAGCACAGATATCTCAGCTCTCTGCCACTAGGGGGTCATAATGCGCCCCAGTGCTTGCATTAAAATGCATGTTGAGAAAATGAAATTCTTGGCACCTGAAGTTTCCTCTTGCTCTCTCAGTTGCTTTTCTCCCTTTGGTTATTTTTATTATCTTGTTATACCACCAATGAAACTGCTACATTGTGGCAACAAAGTACTGTAAGATACTTACACTGTCTAAGATTTTTTAAAAATCAACTGAATTAGGAATATTATCCAGCTCCTTTACCGTGACCTAGTCTCATCCATTCTTTTGTCCCGAGACAATTACACTTTGTCCAAGCTTATGACCAACTTCCTCTCTTGACCAAGCTCAATGCATATTACATGACTCCAACCAATTTTAGCTGGTTGTGTCCCTAGGCAGATTCACATATTATTTGTTCCTTTGGATGAATTGCCATTCAGCAACCATTACCCAGTGCTTTAGTAGTGCCTCAGGACAGGAATCAGATCCAGAAATAAGTAAGGACATCCCACACACAGCCAGCTGTTTATTCACTACATGATTACAACACTGCATGCTCCCATTCCGATCCTAAAATAGCTGGTCATCTGAATGGAAGCAGAATGGTTTGATGATATAGATAGAAAGATGATAGATGATAGATAGAGAGATAACAATTATAGATTTTTTGTTTTGTACCCAGCTTGGCAGATATTATTTACTGCCTAATTAATAGTCATTTTCAGTTCTTTTCTCTGGCATACCCAAATTCTCTTCAGTTATGCAGGAGCTGTGACTTTAATAAGAATTAAAGATTCAAGACAGGAATTTGGCCCAAGCTGTCATGGTGACTTGCTTTACTTTCATTGTAAGTTGATTCATTGGCATGTGACCCAATTCTGGCTAATATAAACTGAGGAATATGCTTTTGGTTTTTGAGAAAGATTTCCTCACTAAAAACAATGTATGGGAGAAGATCTTATCTTTTAAATATTTTCAAGTCTGAATGTGATACCTAGAAATGCTACAAGCAATTCTGTAACCATGAGGCAAGATCCCTGATAATTTGTGAGTTTGCATGCAAAGTGATAATGCAACTTATTTAAAAACTAAGAATATCATGTACAGTGTTGATAATTTGCAGCATGTTATCAGAACATATGTGTATATAAGAGTATGTGTATACATAGACTCAAAGGAAGCATAGCCAAATATACTGGCAATATAAGAATTGTTTATTAGATCTGTCATAATAAAGTATCACACTGAGAGGTTTAAACAATAATAATGTATCATCTCATAGTTCTACAAATTGCAAATCCAAAATCAAGGTGTTGTCAAGGTTGGTTTTCTCTGAAGGTTGAGAGGGAAGGGTGTATTCTAGGCCTCTCACCATGGAAATGTTTACCTGTGTGTTCATATTTTCCAAATATGCTAGTCTGTCTTCACATTCTCCTTTTTTGTAAGAACAGCAATCATGAGATTAGAACCCACCATGCTGACCTCATTTTACTTCAATTACACTGTAAAGATCTAATTTCCAAACAATTGATAACTTAAGGCACAGATTGAGGCACTGTTAAAGCTTCAACATATGAATTTGAGGTGAGAAGGGATGCAATTTTAGCCCATAGAATAGGTTGATCATATGATGAAATATTATTTTTACTACATCTTTTCACCGTGCCCAAAGCTTATTTAGTTTTAAAATCAGAATAAAATTTATAAAAATATAAAGTTAAACAATATTCTAAATTATAGGCTAAAGAAAATAACAATAATAAGAAACACTGAACTGATTATAACAGAAGGATCATCATGAGAAATTTGGGAAAATAGCAAATGATGTGTAGGAATAGTCTATCATGCAAGGCAAATCCTTCTTGTACATACTACATAGGTGTAAGGAAAATCTACTAAAAGAATGTTGTACAATAGGAATTGTCTCAACTCTCAACCATTCCTCTTTCCCACACAATTTTATGTCCACAACATTGACCCTGGAATCCTCCTTCACATATTAAACTACACTGTATACCTATGCTTTCCAATGTCAAGAAGCCAAAACCAAGCATATCCAACATGTTCTAGGGACATCCTCAGACTCTGATTAGCGTGATGCTAATACATCAAACACTCATTTAGAAATATATTTTACCCTTTAGTATGTTTTTTGACTGATTATATATTTTATTTATTTATTTATTTATATTCATTTATTCACATGTGCATACATTGTTTGGGTCATTTCTCCCCTCTGTCTCTCCCCTACCCCCTCCCCCTCGCTTCCAGGCAGAACCTGTTCTGTCCTTATCTCTAATTTTGTTGAAAAGAAGACATAAGCAATAATAAGAAAGACAAATAGCGTTTTTGCTAGTTGAGATAAGGATAGCTATACAGAGAGATTCCTATGTACAGATGTGTTACAATCAAGTTGATTCATCTCTAACTGATCTTTACACTGGTTCCTGGATCCCCTTCTCATGTTGACCTCTGTGGCTTTAAGATTTCTGTATTAGTTCCTCTGGAGTGGGGACATCAAATGCTTTCATGTTTTTCTTTTTTTTTTTTCACCCCATCCACCTCTCTTCTTTATACCCCCTCCCATTACTGGAATAGTTTGTTTTAAGTGTCTAAAAAAAGCATATATTCTCATAATACTTTGTCACTTTCAAGATGTATGGACTATTACTCTATAGGGACTAGTTAATAATATACTGTATATTTCAAAGCAACAAGAAAAGAGATTTTTAAATACCCTCACCAAGAAGATATGATAAATGTATGAGATGATGAATGTGCTAATTAACCTGATTTGATCACTATGTCTACATGTAGCAAAACATATTATGTATTAATTAAAATTTTTAATAGAAAATGCCTCTTGGCTCTCATAATTTACATTTTTTATATTCATCTTGTAAAAATATTATTAACAACTTATGGTATGCACAACACAATATAGGACATATATGTTTATGAGATTTTTAGTAGAACAACCTGTAAATACATTCAAGAAAATAGCTCAATTGTTAGGGGAACTAATTAAGCTTTGCTCTATTTCATTTGTGCAAACCCAGTCCCTAGATATGCATTCGTTATGTAGAATCTTATAGAAACAAATATAACTCAAGAATATTAGCTACTAGATTAGATAATCATTATAATCCCTAGGAAGAATTAAACACATGCATATACAGATAAAAAGCATACAAAGCTTCATCAAATGCCAAGACCATGAAAAAACATTTTGGATATATTTCAAGGGAAGTTAAAAGAACATGTCACCCATCAAAATCAAAACACTTAGCTGTCACTGAAAATTTGCAAGACAAATTGGAGCTGCCAAAATCTTCCAGAAATTCCATCCACTTCAAGGATGAATATAGTCTTTTCATTTCTTCTTAGCTTAACAAAAAAGATGTAGATGGAAACAATAAACATCAAGTTAGACTCTTATAAGGGTTTAATTGCTTAACATCATGATTTTCTAGATATTATCATATATTTTAGCTGACATGAATGATAGTTTAGTTCAAATTGGCATTCATAATGGAAAGAAACAGTTATATTTGAATATATCATCTATTAGATCATATCATGACAATGCCAGGTTTATTTATTTGTTTGCCATTATGGAAGATGATGTTTTCTTATTACACATTTTACAAATATGACAATAGAGGAAGAAATACATATTCTTCTTAAAAATTACAATACAAAGGTTGAAGGGGCTCTTTTATAAGGTCTCAAAATTTATGAAGCCTAAAAATATTACTGTCTTCAGAAGCATTCTGCTTACATATTTATGTTGACTCAGTGTCATTTACTTTTCAGTGGAGGCTTGTGTGGCTGCAATGTGTAATACTAGCGTAAATAGTATACACACATTAAACTATATAGGTGATCTCCATTTTTACAGAATCACCATCTGGTGGAGGCAATAAGATATGAGAGATTTATGTTACCAAATGATATAATTAGGATGTAGCTGATACAAATAAAATGAAGTCTTAAATGAAGGAGAACACTTCTCTGTGCACTGTGATGGACACAACCTCCACATCCTGACGCTCACTGGGCAGGGCAGAAGGAGCACAGGAAAAGTAGGGAACACTTAACAAATGGAATATTTTTAGACAGTTCATAAGATGAACAAAGTACACAACTATTTGAGAAGCAGTTAGAATTATAGTTGCACCAGAAGAGAAAATCTTGAAAAAGAGAGTGAAAGCAAAAGACCAAGGGATGGCTGAAATAAAGGTAGCCAAATATGTGTCTCCCACCAGTATTCTTCATTTTAATAGTTAGCATTTTGTGTCTTAGCTTTCAAATGGAGCTTGGCTTAGTTACAGGATGTTTTGTTGACAATTATTTATACTATATGTTTTTTTAAAATAAGGAATCCACATACATACTCTCACAACTTCCCCACAAGACTTCTTCCTCAGCAGCACCCAGATTTATTAAATTTCAAAAGTTGTGATATTTTTTCCCTAATGAGAATACTCTATAAGAAAATAATGTTTTACATATTATTGGTTACGTTGGTGAGAATTATTTATCAGGCTTTTTTTTTTAACAAATGTGATTTTGACTTAGATTAAAAATAAGTGATAATGATTCAGTAGCATAAGTTAAAACAATGCTTACTTTTATTCATATTTTAGAGAGAAACTCTTTTGCCTTTAAGATTCAAAGTTAAGATACACAGGGTATCTTTGTTATTATTAATTAGTCTTAAATGTTACATACAGTTTGATAAATTCCACACAAATAATAGGTAGTTCTGAATTTTAATGAAGGACCAAAAACGTTCATACTTATTTACTATGATACATTTAAAGCAGTAAGACAAAGATGTTGTGTCAACATTTTCAAATAAGATGAGAAAAAAATGGTAAATGATTACATAGTTTTTCCAAAATGTTTAAATTCTGTCTCATTTCATTCCTTATCCAGCATCTCCCAAATATCACTAACAAAATTAAGGACAAACATCATGTGACTTTATACTCTTGGTACTGTCTTTTTAGTTACTAAAAGCAATGCTATGAATTTGAGTAATTGTATAAGTTTTCTGAACTTTCGTTTTCTTACTTGAAAAAAGTACTGCTATTTTCCATAAAAATGACAATTTCAGTTGGTTCTTTTGATACCAGATTGTACACTCATACATTATGATAATTAAAGTAATGATCAGAGACTAGATTGCAAGGATTCATTTTGGTGTAATACTATTCTCAAGCCTTTCCTTCTGGCTTGGTGAGATGTTCCAGCTATTCATGCCAGACACTGAGGTAAGGGATGGAGGTAAGGAGGCAGTCTGCCTGTGACCATGCTAGATTTCAACTTCACAATGGCTTTATCAGCTTTCACAGCTGCTGAATAACGCAAGCACCTAAGAGGCTCTAAGAGACTTAGACACCTGTCAAACCAGGTGCACTGGGGCAGCAACTGCTCAGGAAATAGGCTGGAGTGTAGCCAACTCCTCCACACCCACGCCTACCACCAAAAAAAGAGAAATCTGATATAACTACATATAAGTAATACAACCTCTTCCCAGACAGACACTTTTATAGGCACTGATGAATCAGAAAGTATGTATTAAAACAAATCTGAAGTAAAGCAAGATCAGAATACAGAAAGGAAGCTTGCTCAGCCTGTTCTGAAATGTTACCTAGTTGTTAATCATTAACGAGAAGCTAAATTTATGAACCCTTGAAGTGAAATAGAAGACTAGGATTTTGGCATCAGGGTTTATTTGAATTAACTTTCTCTAGAAAAAAAATAAAAACAGCTTAGTAAGTAAGACTGCAGGTTGCTGGGGATACCCTAGGGCATCACTGTTGTTCTGTGGAATCACACTATATCATCAGCATACATGTACACAAGGGAGAAAAAACATTAGACTGTAAGATAATTGTCAAGCAGAGAAAATAAAACACACCCTCAGGCATCCCATGTGTAATTCCCTAGAATCTGTGTTCACATGGTTTTCTTTTCTGCACAATTTCTCAAGTTAATTCAAACCACTTTATGTAGTCACTACATGGCCACAAATCCCTGATGTTTTGTATGGGTAATTTATAGCCAGCTAAAGTAAATGTCTTAGAAGTCAATAAAGAACAGTCTTTGTCTGCTACATTGGAGATTCTGTGGGTGCCATATCTGGGTGACTGGTTTGCTCAGGAGCCTTGTCTTGCTGACAAGAAAGGAATCAGCAAGCTCTTTGGTTGCAGATAGTATGAATTGTGCAGGGATACAGTTCTGTTAAACAGAGCTGAAATAGTCCTTTCTGAATCAAACTTCTTAATATGTTTGTGTGGAAGTGAACTATGCTGACAAGTTTTTACATGTGAGTAAGGAAAAACCTCAACAGCTATTCACTTCAGCCATTAGTTAAAGGCATTGCTAACTAAAAAAATTGGGGCTTCTCAAAAGACTGTACCACAGTTTAATATCTAAATCAGCAGAAAATGAGGCCAAATCTTCCAAAACACAAATAAATCCCTCTCCATTAAATATTATGTGACATTAATGCCCATTTAAGTGTATAAAGGCACAACTCCACTCACAAACACAAAAGAGCACGAGTATAACGGATAAAAATTATAATCATGTATTTTTCAGTTGTATTATTTTAAGTTTATTATTGAACTTTCTACAGTTCATCGTTTTAAGTGATTTTTGTCCATATATATACTTGGGTTTTTTCTCCATGAAGATGTACTTAAACAAATTGAAAAATGGTAAGGTAATATGCTCATAGATTTTGGTTTATAATAATGGCTTTATTTTTGGATCAAGTCTATCCAATGAAAATCTACATATGCTTCACCATTGCTTGTTCTTTAAAAAAATTTTATTAGCTTATATTCATTGAACAGGGGGAATTCCTTGGGATAATTCTAAATAGGCTTATATTATACATTGTTTAGATTGCCCTCACTATCTCTTCCCCTCCACCCCTTCCCCACCCCACTTCAAGAAATTTGAAGGTTTCATTGATCTATTTCATATAATATATGAAGTCCATCAACCATATTTCCTCAACTTAATCTCCTTCATACAACCTCCCCACTCCTACAAGTACCCTCACACTATGCCAATTTTATAGTCCTGTCTTTCATTATTAATTTCTAAGTCAATGTTCTAAGTTAATGTTTCTAAGTCAATTTATCCCCACTGTGATTGTACTTTACTTTGGTTCATTCAATCCCTTCCTTTACTCTCCCTTACCCCTTCCTTCCTATTCCTCATTTTTCAAAGCTTTCAATATATATCCTTATATACTGTACCTTCACAGATGCTATGTTTTACAATATTGTTGATGCTCTCTCTCTTTTTCTTTCCCTCCTTCCCCAAGTTCCATAAAGTAGTTCCACTACTGAGAACATGTTCTACATGTGAGTTTATATATGATCATGTTTGTTTTTTGTATGTGTTTATCTTTTTTATGTCTTCTACATATGAGAGAAAACATGCAGTCTTTGTCTTTCTGAAACTGGCTTATTTCACTTAATGTGATGCCTTTTAATTATATCTATTTACCTTCAAACCACATGGTGTCATTCTTCCTTATAGCTGAGTAAAGTTCCATTAAATATATAATTTCCATAGTTTGGCTATTGTGAATAGTGCTGCAATAAACATTATCATGTAAGTGTCTCTATTGTATCACGACTAACATTCCTTTGGATATATGCCCAGGAGTGTTATCACTGGATTGTGTGGCAGTTCTACTTTTAGCTTTTTGAGGAATCTCCATACTGCTTTCCATAATAGATGTACAAATTAGCATATCCACCAACAGCGTACAAGGGTTCCTGTTTCAACACATCCTCTCCACCATTTGTTGTTGTTTTGCACTTGAATATGGCCATTCTAATTAGGAGGAGATGAAATCTTAGTGTAGTTTTGATTTGCATCTCTTCTTTAGCCAGGGAAGTTGATCATTTCTTCATGTGTTTATTGGCCATTTGTACCTCTTCCTTTGAGAATTCTCTATGTAATTCATGTGCCCATTTCTTCATTGGGATGCTGATTCTTTGGGGGTTGAGTTTTTGAGTTTCTTGTGGGTTCTAGATATGAATCACTTATCAGATGAATAGCTGGCAAAGATTTTTTTCTTATTGTGTGGGCAGTCTCTTAAGTCTAGTGACTGTTTCTTTTGCTGTGCAGACACTTTTTTAGTTTGATGCAGTCCTGTTTGTTCATTTTTCCTCTTAGATGATGAGCCATTTTACTTCTACTTAAGAAGTCATTCCCTATGCTTATATGTTTCCAGTGTATTTCCTACTACTTCCTGGAGTTTCAAAGTTTCAATCCTTATAGTAAGGTCTCTGATCCACTTTGAGTTGATATTGTTGCAGGGTGAGGGACAGGGATCTAGTTTCAGTCTTCTACATGTGGATATCCAGTTTTTCCAGCAACATTTTTTGAAGAGGCTGTCTGTTCTCCATCAGTTTCTTTGGGTTCCTTTGTTGAAGATCAGTTGGCTGTAACTGTGTGGGTCTATGTCTGGATCTTCTAATCCATTGGTCTTCATGTCTGTTTTTGTGCTGATACCATGATGTTTTTATTTCTATGGCTCTATAGTATAGTTTGAAGTTGAGAATTGTGATACCTCCAGCATTGAACTTTTTGCTCAAGAGTGCTTTGGCTATTCAAGGTCTTTTGTATTTCCATATGAATTTTAGGATTGATTTTTCTATGTCCGTGAAGAATGTCATTGAATTTTGAGAGGAATTTCATTGAACATGTATATTGCTTTTGGTAGTATAGCCATTTTCACAATGTTGATTTTGCCAATCATGAACATAGGAGGTTTTTTCATCTTCTGATGTCTTCTTTGATTTCTCTCTTCAGTGATTTATAGTTTCATTGAAAGAGTCTTTGATTACCTTTATTAAATGTATTCCTGGGTATTTGATTTTTTTTGACGCTATTGTAAATGGGATTGTTTCTCTGATTTCTTTCTCAATGCGAACAAATGTATAGGAAGGCTGCTGATTCTTGTATATTTATTTTGTACTCTGCTACTTTTCCAAAAGAGTTTATGATTTCTAAGAGTTCTTTGGTGGAGTTTGTGGAGTCCTTTAGGTATAGGATCATATCATCTGCAAATTGGGATACTTTTTCTTCCTTCCTTATTTGAATCCTTTTTATTTCTTGTTCTTTTCTTATCACTCTGGCTAGGGATTCCAAAACTATATTGAACAGGAGTGGGGAAAGTGGGCATCCTTGTGTCACTCCTGACTTTAGTTGGAATGGTTTCAGTTGTTCTTTATTTAGAATAATATTAGCTATAGGTTTGTCATACAGACCCTTTATTATGTTGAGGAACATTCCTTCTATAACTAGTTTCTTCAGCACTTTTTTCATGAAAGTATGTTGAATTTCGTCAAAGACTTTTTCCACATCTATGGAGATGAGCACCTGATTTTTGTCTTTGCTTTTGTTTATATGCTGTATAACTTTTATAGATTCATATATGTTGAACCATCCTTGCATCTCTGGAATGAAGCTGATTTGGTATGATCTTTGTGATGTGTTGTTGAATTCATTTTGTCAGAATTTTGTTGAGAATTTCTGCATCTATGCTCATTAAGAATATTGCTCTGTAATTCTCTTTTGTTGCATCTTTGTTGGGTTTTGGAATGAGTGTAATTCTGGCTTCATAGAATGAACTTGATAGTGTTCCTTCCCTTTCTATTTTCTGGGAAAATTTGAGGAGTATTAGTGTTAATTCTTCTTTAAAGGTCTGGTAGAATTCAGCTGTGAATCCATCAAGTCCTGGGTTCCCTTTTTTTGGGAGATTTTGTTATTGCTTCAATCTCATTGCTTATTATAGATCTATTTAGGTAGTTAATATGTTCTTGGTTCAATTTGGGTTGGTTATGTGCATTTAGAAATTTATCCATTTCTTATGTATTTTCCTGGTTACTTGAATATAAGTTTTCAAAGTATTCCCTAATGATTATCTGGATTTCCTTATTATGTTTGTGGTTATGTTCCATTTTTCATCTTTGATTTTATTAATTTGGGTCTTTTCCCTGCTCTTTCTTGCCATGTTGCCTAAGGGTTTGTTGATCTTGTTAATCTTTTCAAAGAGCCAACTTTTTGGTCTTGATCTCATTGATATTGGCCTTGGTCTTTATTATTTCTCTCCATCTGCTATTTCTGGGTTTGATTTGTTCATGTCTTTCTAGAAACTTAAGGTGCATCATTAAGTTGTTTGAGGGTCTCTATCATTTTTAATGTAGGCACTTATAGCTACAAACTTTCACCTTAATTAATATGAAATGACCTTCATTGTCTCTTCTGACTGGTTTTAGTCTGAAGTCTGCTTTGTCAAATGTAGGTACAGTTACTCTTGCCTGACTATGGGGTCCGTTTTCTTGGAAAATATTTTTCTACCCTTTGACTCTAAACCGTTTACTTTCTTCAGTGAGATGAGTCTCTTCTAAGCAACATATAGTTGGGTGTTATTTTTAACCCAGCTTGCTATTCTATATCTTTTGATTGGGGCATTGAGACTGTTGACTTTCAGTGTTAGTATTGATAGGTGCATGGTGTTGCCAGTCATTTTTATTCCTCTGGTGTTTACTTTTTATCTATTCATTGTTTACTGTTCTACTTGGTCAAAAGGATTTACTCTTTTTTGCATCTTCCTGTCTTACTCTAGTTTCTTCTGTGAGTAAGAATCATTAAGTATTTTCTACAGTGCTGGTTTTCATCATAGTTTCTTGCCATAACACATTAAGAATACCTTCACTAAAATCTAACCATGTTACTTAGAGTCAACAGAGAAACTATGAAACATAGTTTGGTAATATACAGTTTCTTACACATACCTCTCTGGCAAGCCCTGTGCATTAACAAATTTTCAATCATTACAGAAAAATACTTGAGAAAATCAGCTTAAAGGAGAAGGGGTTTATTCTGACTCATAGTTTCAGATGTTTTAATCCATGGTCACTTGGCCAATAACTTTGGGCCTGAGACAATGTTGGACATTGTTGTATAGAGCATGTGACAGAGCAAAGCCATTCATCTCATGGCAGCCAGCAAGAAGGAGGCTAGGAGAGGGCAAAGAAAGAATATACCTTTCAAAGGCAGAGGCAAGTGACCCACTTGCCCAACTAGACTCCATTTCCTAATGATTACACCAGCTGCATGTAGTGTACCAGCTTGACTCAAAACCTTTAACATGTGAGCCTTTGTGGCATGTTTCAGATCCAAACTACAACACCATGTTAATTTCTTTTAGTGACTTCAAAACCAAACAATTTATGTATGGCCTTTGTTGCAGAAGACTATCCTATTATATCTAAATTTAGTTATTTTTATTTTGATGATTTACAGCATGAAATCAAAGTCATTTAATTCATAAAACTTTATATTTTGTTTGAATTAATCTTTTTTTAACATAAAAATTATTTATTTTATATGAAGTGATCATTCTAACCTATATACAACACATTTAATTATTACAGTTGTGCCTGTCCTTTGGTAGGGCATACTCTTTTGTTTCTTTGTTTTTATCACTTTGCATGTGTGTGTGTGTGTGTGTGTTTGTGTGGTACTGGGATTTGCACTTAGGGGTTTGTGCTTGCTAAGCAGGTGCTCCACCGCAGAGCCACACCCAGTCCTTTTTCTTTCTTATTTATCTTCTTTTACTTCCACTCTGTAAGAAAATACAAGACCATTTTAGTGGTAATGCTAACTTTTTAGATACATTCCTAATGGTCTGCAGTAAGATCACTTATGTTTCAAAGGAAAATTCAAAATCATTCTTCAGCCATTTCCTTTTCCAGAAAAGGAGGCGTCTTAAGCACTTCACCATTGGAGTTAGAGCAGAAGTCACTCTTAGGACAAGATGAGGGCTCTGGATGAGGCAGGAGATGGTATAGTCGTGCTGAGATCCTACAGATAAGATGAGCCCAGGAGTGGAGGAAGACAAGAGAGCAGCTAGAGAATCAGCTTCCCTTCTTGTCTTGCCCTCTACCATCTCTTCTCACAGACTCTGCACTAAAATACTACTGGGAGGACAGATATGAAGACTCCAGGCTAGCAAAGGGGCAGGGGGCAGGGATGAAAGGAGGGAGAGGGTACTTCAGATCAGCAGCTGGAAGGATGTGATTGAGACTCTGTGCTCAGCACTCTGAAGGGCTATTTGTAAATTTAGCTTGAAAATTGTTTGAACTGTTCGTGCCAATACACACTATTAGATAATACTTATTTAATTCTTATAATTAAATTATTCTTATGATTTTCAGTAAGGGGAAAGAAGTCAAACACATATTTATGTTAAATCTCTCTACATTTGAAAACCATACTTGTATTGTTTCATTTACTGTTATTTTTCTTGTAGTTCTCTAAGATTCCTTTAGAAATAAGCACTGTTGTAAGTCGCTCTGTATCTAGGGAGATAGTTAGAACCTCAGCTCATAACATATGGCAAAGCATGGCTTAGTCTTTTTTGTACTTTATTTTTATTATTGTTGTTCTGGAGGTACTGTGACTACAAAATTTTCTACATTTTCTCACAGTTGAATTTATTCCCTCCATCTTTCCCCTTTATCCTCCCTCCTCCCATTCCTAGAATAGTTTCAACAGGTCTCATTTTTCCATTTATGTACATGTGTACAGAATATTTCCACCATATTCACCTTCCAATCTTCATTCTTTTTATCATCCCTTCTCCAACTGGTGCCCACTGCCCAGACAGGACATGTTTTGTCTTCCTGTTCTCTGTTTTTTGTAGAAAAAATGGCATTTCTGTTTATTCAAGAAAGCTATACAGAATTTTTCATTGTACCATTTCCATGTATATAGTATTATAATCTGAATTACTTCATCTCTCTGTTTTTTTCCTTTCTTCCTTAGTCCCCTTCTTATGGTAATTTCAACAAGTTTTAAAATTCTATGTTCAGTCTTATAGGAAATATGTTAACCATATTCATCTTCTTAACTTCCTTCTTTTGCCATCCTTCTCTCTTAGTATAACCTGTTCTTCATAACATTGCATGCATTTGTATTGGGTCTATATTTCCCACATGAGAGAAAATACATGACTTTTGACTTTCTGAGCCTGGCTAACTTCACTTAAGGTGATGTTCTCCAGTTCCATCCATTTATCTGCAAATGACAAAATTTCATTCCTTTGTAGCTGAATAAAATTCCATTGTATATAAATACCACATTTTCTTAATCTATAGTGGGGCATCAATAGTGGGGCAGCTTGTCTATTGTGAATTTGCAATGAAATACTACTCTAGGTGGAACTGTAGTCAAATCGTTAATTCCTTGCTGAGCTGTTAGAATTACTAATGTCAATTTCTGATACAGTAGAGAGGAAGAATCTCAACTGAGGAACAATTGATTCAATGATTGTTTAGAAAGGTGGCCTACATTTATTTTCCCATTCTCTTCTCATGAGCATCACATTCCCACTGAAATTGCAAGTGTTGATTGAAAAATATGAAATGCATTGAACTTCTTACTGGAGATAATTTTATGACATTATTATATAAAGACAAAGTTGTAACTTCTTTCTCTGCCTAAATTATCAATTATAATCAAGCCTTTAATTTTTCTTCTGACATTTTTGTTTAAAATTTTCTTATACTACATTTATGTAGATGGTGACTTTTTAGGGAGGGAGTACAAAGGAGAATGATGGAGAGGTAAATTTAACCAAGGTATATTATAAGCACTTTTGTAAATGTCACAATGTGCCCCCAGTACAACAACAATGTGATAATAAAAATTATTTAAAAGGAAGAAACAAAACAGTATTTATTCCCACAAAAAGCTATAAAACCAATTATTTTTACTACCTAGATGTCCAGTTCCACCTGGAGTAGTATTTCATTGCAAACAAATAGTAGAACAGCAAGTAGATTTTAAAGGGTTACATATCTGGCTATTTCAAAGCTTAATTGTTCTTTGGATATTCCTCCTAAGCCCTTTAAATAGCATTCTTTTCCAAAAAGAAACTTTTTTTTTGAGCTTTCAACAATTGGTATTTTGAGTCATAAAATGAAAAATTCTTTATCTTAGTATTGGAAACTCAGATACTTACCTTACTGCTGATTTTATTGTAATCCTGCAGTATAGAAATTTTTTGAATCTTAATGTAAATGTGAACTTTATTTGATAATAATGTACTAATATTGGTTCCATTATAGTAAATCTACTACACCAATGATAGGTGTTAGGTGAAATGGTGTTCAAGAGTGGGGAAATATACTTTATAGACAATTTTTGCTCAAATTTTCTATAAACCTTGATTTCAGTAAAAAGGAATGTGTGTTTTTTTCTGGTAGGGATTTTGAAGAAGCATATGGACCTATTCTTTTTTATACATGATGTCTTTATTCTTTAACTAATTTATTATATTATTGTTGTACTGGTGGCACACTGTGACATTTACAAAGTTCTTATATCATAGTTGAAATCACCTCCTGCAGCATTCTCCTTTATCTCCCTCTTCCCATTCCTGGAATAATTTCAATAGGTCTCATTTTTTCATTTTCATACATAAATACATAATATTTCTACCACATTCAGCCTTGTTCACCCTTTCCTTATATTCTCCCTCTTCCCACTAGTACCATCCCCCAGATAGGACCTGTTTTAGCTTCCTATTTTCCATTTTTGAAAACAGGTACTTTTGTTTGTTTAAGATAGCTCTATAGGGAGTTTCCTTGGACTTTTCCATGTACATATGTGTTATTACTTGAATTGGTTCATAGTCTCTGTTTTTCTCCTTTCTACCCTAGTCCACTTCTTATGGTGATTTCAGCAGGTTTAAAAATTCTATAATCATTCTTGTATAGAAAGTACATCAACTATAGAACTCTTAGGGTTATACCCAAAGAAATCTAAGTCAAGATACAATAAAGACACTTGCACACCAAAACCAAAAGTATCCTCTCTGACTTTTTGAAATGTCAGATTGTCAACTTCTTAAAAATTGTAAATTTTTTAGCAGCCACATTTGACCAAAACAAAAATCCTAAGACTATGTGAAGATAAAGCTCCTGTTACAACATCTGGCTGTTCTGCTTTGGTAAAGAAAGAAGATTAATACTTCACTATTTCTCTAGTTGATGCTTTGGTATCAAAGAATCTGCCAACATTCCTGAAAGAAATTTATCCACTGTTCAAAAGACACACAGTATTTTTGTACGCAAGTTCTACACACATAATCCTTCCAAGTTTGATCTAGAAAATACATCATAATGTGAAGTTGTTCACCACCAAACAAAAGTGTACTATGAACTTCAATCAGAAATGCCTAACATTCCTAAGTCTTCCTTCATCTGGTGAAATGGTAATATAAAAGTAGGGAAGCAGGCATTTTTTCCACTAATTTTTAAGGATTTGGAATAGTAATTACTGTCATCAAAGTACAAGGTTAAAACATGAAATTTCAAAAGCATTAGATGAAAGATTGATCAGTAGTGCACTGATTCTTTTTCAATGTCTCAATGTCCGAATCCCAATGTCTCAATCTTCCCTCTCTAAGGAATGTTACCTTCCTAATTCAGTTACCAGTGATATTACAAATAAAGTGTTGTACACAGAAAGTGAAACCCAACATAACCATGAAATGACAGGCAGCACCAAACTACAGGAAAAGAAAAAGCAAGAAAGAAGACAGTCACCTCAACTTAGGTACACACAATAAAACCTTCAAACAACTAACACAACTAAATGACAGGAATCACCACATACATATCAGTACTAACAATTAATGTTAATGGAATAATTCACCCATCAAAAGGCACCACTTGACAAAATGGATTAAAAAGGAAGATCCAACAATTTGTTGCTTACAGGAGACCCATCTCACTGACAGAAATACACATAAGCTTAGGATGAAAGGCAGGAAGAAGATTTACCAAGCCAATGGCCCCCAAAAACAGGCAGGAGTAGCAAAACTTATCTCTGACAAAGTAGACTTCAAACCTACATTGATCAAATGAGATAAAGAAGGACATTCCATACAAATAAAAGGGGAAATAGACCAAAAGGAAATAATAATTATCAACCTGTATGCACCCAATGTCAATGCACCCGATTTCATCAAACAAACCCTGAAAGACCTAAAAAGCATATATTAACTCCAGCACAGTGATTGTGGGTGACTTTAACACTCCATTATCATTAATAGATAGGTCATCCAAACAAAAAATGAATAAAGAGATCCAAGATCTAAAATATACAATAGATCAAATGGACCTACTTGATGTCTACAGAACATTTCATCCAACTTCTACACAATATACATTCTTCTCAGCAGACCATGGAACCTTCTCCAAAATAGATCTAGGGCACAAAGCAAGCCTCAGCAAATATAAGAAAATAGAAATTATACTGTGCATACTATCTGATTACAATGCAATAAAACTAGAATGCAACAACAAAAGTAAAGACAAAAAACATGCAAACAGCTGAAAACTAAATAACTTATTACTTAATGAACAATGAGTCATTGATGAAATAAAGGAGGAAATTAAAAACTTCCTGGAAGTCAATGAAAATAAAAACACAACCTACCAAACTTATGGGACACAGCAAAGGCAGTCCTGAAAGTTTATAGCCATGAGTGCATATATTAAAAAGACTGAAAGATCCCAAATCAATGACCTAATGATACATCTCAAACTCCTAGAAAAACAAGAACAAGCAAATCCCAAAACAAATAGAAGGTGAGAAATAATAAAAATAAGAGCTGAAAACAATGAAATAGAAACCAAGAAAACCATACAAAGAATTAATGAAACAAGAAGTTCGTGATTTGAAAAAATAAACAAGATCAACAGACCCCTGGCAAACCTGACTAAAGCAAGGAGAAAAAAACCCAAATTAGTAGAATCAGGAATGCAAAAGGTGAGATAACAACAAACACCATGGAAGTCCAGGAAATCATCAGAGACTACTTCAAGAAACTATATTCAAATAAATTCAAAAATCTTAAAGAAATAGACAGATTTCTAGAAACATTTGATCATACAAAACTGAACCAAGAGGAAATTAATCACCTGAATAGATCTATAACACAAAATGAAATTGAAGCAGCAATCAAGATTCTCCCCAAAGAAAAGTGCAGGAACTGATGGATTCTCTGCTGAATTCTATCAGACCTTTAAAGAAGAACTGATACCAACCCTCCTTAAACTGTTCCACTAAATAGAAAGGGAAGGAAAACTGCCTAACACATTTTATAAAGCCAGTATTAAACTTATCCCAAAACCAGGCAAAGACACCTCCACAATGCAGAACTATAGGCCAATCTTCTTAATGAACATTGATGCAAAAATCCTCAACAAAATAATGGCAAACCGAATTCAACAACACATCAAAAAGATTATTCACCACGACCAAGTAGGCTTCATCCCAGGGATGCAGGGATGGTTCAACATATGAAAATCAATAAATGTAATACACCACATTAACAGAAGCCAAGACAAAAACCACTTGATCATCTCAATAGATGCAGAAAAAGCCTTTGATAAGATCCAACACCATTTCACGACAAAAGCTCTAAGAAAACTAGGAAAAGAGGGAAAGTACCTTAACATTATAAAAGCTATATATGACAAACCTACAGCCAGCATTATACTTAAAGGAGAAAAACTGAAACCATTCCCTCTAAAATCAGGAACTAGACAAGAATGCCCACTATCTCCACTCCTATTCAACATAGTACTGGAATTCATAGCCAGAGCAATTAGGCAAGAAGAAGGAATAAAAGGAATACAAATAGGTCAAGAAACTGTCAAAGTATCCCTATTTGCAGATGACATGATCCTATACCTTAAAGACCCAAAAAACTCTACTCAGAAGCTTCTAGACATCATCAATAGCTATAACAAGGTAGCAGGATATAAAATCAACATAGAAAAATCATTAGCATTTCTATACACTAACAATGAGCAAATGGAAAAAGAATGTATGAAAACAATTCCATTTACAATAGCATCAAAAAAAATCAAATACCTAGGTGTAAACCTAACAAAAGATGTGAAAGACCTCTACAAGGAAAACTATACATTCTGAGGAAGGAGATTGAGGAAGACTATAGAAAGTAGAGAGATCTCCCATGCTCATGGATTGGTAGAATCAACATAGTAAAAATGTCAATACTCCCAAAAGTAATCTACATGTTTAATGCAATTCCCATCAAAATTCCAATGACATTCATTAAAGAGATTGAAAAATCTACTGTTAAATTTATATGGAAACACAAGAGGCCACGAATAGCCAAGGCAATACTCAGTCAAAAGAACAATGCTGGAGGTATCATGATACCTGACTTCAAACTATATTACAAAGCAATAACAATAAAAACAGCATGGTACTGGCACAAAAACAGACATGAAGACCAGTGGAACAGAATAGAGGACCCAGATATGAAGCCACACAATTATAACCAACTTGTCTTTGACAAAGGAACTAAAAATATACGATGGAGAAATAGTAGCCTCTTCAACAAAAACTGCTGGGAAAACTGGTTAGCAGTCTGCAAAAAACTGAAACTAGATCCATGTGTATCACCCTATACCAATTTTAACTCAAAATGGATCAAGGATCTTAATATCAGACCACAAACTCTAAAGTTGATACAGGAAAGAGTAGGAACTACTCTGGATTTAGTAGGTATAGGTAAGAACTTTCTCAATGAAACCCCAGCAGCACAGCAACTAAGAGATAGCATAGATAAATGGGACCTCATCTGTTCATCAAAAGAAATGGTCTCTAAACTGAAGAGAACACCCACAAAGTGGGAGAAAATATTTGCCAGCTACACATCAGACATAGGACTGATAACCAGAATATACAGGGAACTTAAAAAACTAAATTCTCCCAAAACTAATGAACCAATAAAGAAATGGGCACGTGAACTAAACAGAACTTTCTCAAAAGAAGAAATTCAAATGGCCAAAAAACACATGAAAAAATGCTCACCATCCCTAGCAATAAAGGAAATGCAAATTAAACCCACACTAAGATTCCACCTCACCCCTGTTAGGATAGGCATTATCAGCAACACCACCAACAACAGGTGTTGGCGAGGATGTGGGAAAAAGGAACCCTCATACACTGTTGGTGGGAATGTAAACTAGTACAACCACTCTGGAAAAAAATTTGGAGGCTACTTAAAAAGCTAGACATCAATCTACCATTTGATCCAGCAATACCACTCTTGCAGATATACCCAAAAGACTGTGACACAGGTTACTCCAGAGGCAACTGCACACCCATGTTTATTGCGGCACTATTCACAATAGGCAAGTTATGGAAACAGCCAAGATGCCCCACAACTGACAAATGGATCAAGAAAATGTGGTATCTATACACAATGGAATTTTATGCGGCCATGAAGAAGAACGAAATGTTATCATTCGCTGGTAAATGGATGGAATTGGAGAACATCATTCTGAGTAGGGTTAGCCTGGCCCAAAAGACAAAAAATTGTATGTTCTCCCTCATATGTGGACATTAGATCAAGGGCAAACACAACAATGGGATTGGACTATGAGCACATGATAAAAGCAAGAGCACAAAAGGGAGGTGTGAGGATAGGTAAAACACCTAAAAAATTAGCTAACATTTGTTGCCCTCATTGCAGAGAAACTAAAGCAGATACCTTAAAAGCAACTGAGGCCAATAGGAAAAGGGGACCAGGAACTAGAGAAAAGGTTAGATCAAGAAGAATTAGCCTAGAAGATAACACATATGCACAGGAAATTAATGTGAGTCAACTCCTTGTATAGCTATCCTTATCTCAACTAGCAAAAACTCTTGTTCCTTCCTATTATTGCTTAATCTCTCTTTAACAAAATTAGAGATAAGGGCAAAATAGTTTCTGCAGGGTAACGAGGGTGTGGGTGGAAGAGGGAGGGGGTGGGGTGTGTGGTAATGGAGGGGATGGGGGCAAGGGTGAGAAATGACCAAAGCATTGTATGCATATATGAATAATAAAACAATAAAAATTAAAAATATACAAAAGAAACCAAATAAAGTGTTATAATCTTGATTTAGTTGCTCTGAATGGCAAAGTGGTCAAAGAAAGAAACAATTAGTCTAGTGTTGAATTGGTCTCTTTTGGTTGAATTGTTCTTTTTTGCTTGACACAAGCTGTATCAGTAAACCCATATTTCAATAATTTCTGTTTCCTCTTCACCTACTACTTGTAAAGTTGGTGTATATCTTCTACCACCCTCCTCCCATGCTAATTCATCATGCTGTAAAAGTCTATCTCCAAATTACACTTGTAGGTCTTTATCTTTACTACTATTTAGCCAAAGAAATGAAGAGTGTTTGTTCCCTTCATCTTTTTTGTTTGACATCCTGCATGGGCCCTAATCTTATAACATTGAAGCTACTTGATTTTCTTCACAGTGTAATTTTCTTCCAAGTCTATGAACATCATATTCTATTTCCTTGGAATACATGTAAGTTAAAAGGTTGTGAAATTTTTAAAAATTAAATAAAATGCGTGCTTTGAGCCAACTTGAGCTCAAACAGGTGATCTTCTCTCCTCTGCCATGCCATTGCATTATGATGTTTCTTTATATAAAAATTAAAATGTATCTGATGACTCCTCTAGTTCTTCCATTTTCCATATTGGTAGATTTTAATATATATCACAAGTAATGAAATTATTCAGTCTGGAAAAATATTTAATATGCTAAGTAAATTAATGAATAATGAGCTCCCTCATTATTCCCCTTATAAACATTCCTTTCATGCTAAAGTATTTCATACATGAAATAAAATTGAAGCCCTTAATTTCCTTTTCTTATCCCCAAATATAAGATTAGTTTGTATTTAAATTATCAAAATTCTGTCAAAATCTTTATTTCCTCAGCCTCAATATATGAGTCAGTTAACATAGCATTTCAACCAGAAACATGCCATCTAGATAATTTATTTGACTTAAAGCATTTTATTGACTCCTAAACTTCACAGAATCATTGAAGACCAATCCAGAAGATCAATCCAGAAAATCATTCTGAGGAGGTTTATAAATTTCTGTTCCTAGACTGTGCTCAGATTTTGCTTCTTTTGAAGCAATATGTTGCTTATTCACAGAGCTTATTTTGTTTTCATTTTTGTAGAAGAATTGTTGATTTATTCTGTTGATTCTGTTAGTGTAAGTGGTGGAATGAACAGTTAGGATACTTTTATCCCATCTTTTTAACTTCCCCTCATGAATACTAACCCAGAGTTCAACAAACTTTTTCTGTAAATGGTCAGTAGTTAATATTTTAGACTTTGAGAGTAGAAACAGAAAATGAAAGTAGTATGTAGGTACTTACATAGCCATTAAAATGTAACATTTAGAAATGTAAAATCCATTTTTAGCTCTCAGATTTAAGACAAAACAAAACAGAGTAAACTCAATTTGGCCTCCAGTCCTGATTTACTGACCCTTCCTTCAGCCAATTGCTTAGAAAACTACCTGACCTCATTTTCTAATTTAAAAAGTAAGAATCTTACAAAGTCCCTCTGAAAGGAATGTGAAATTTAAAAGAAGCAAGAACAGGGGACTTAGAATTGAATCCTGCTTCTACACTTTGGTTGAGAAGCTACTCTCAACGACAAACCTCAAATTCTTCTTATTAAATCCAGTGTTTGCTTCTAGCCCTTGCCTCATCCCTAAGCATCATTTGGCTTTACCCAAGAGAATTTTATCCTGGAAAGTCATTCCTCTGTTGAAATTTAAGACACTTTCTTCCTACCGCTATAGAAGCCCCTCCACAAACCCCACTTTGGACACCTCTTCCACTCCCCAGCAGTGTTGCTCTTCGTGATACTTCCATATGTGATCCTCTCTGTATTTCATCCTTCCTTAGGTATCTCAGCTTCTTCCCACAGCTACCACCATCACATTTATGTATACTGGTAACTCCCAAATTCTGCTCTTCATTCTTGGTACTCTTATGCAGACCAACATGGTGTCCCACAAAGGCATTAAGTTTTGTCTAGGACTGAAATTTTACTCTTGTTTCCTGAATTGGCTATCTCTGTTTTCTCAAGCTAGAGACTATAATCCCTTACTCAATCCTCTTTTAATCATTAGTCTCCCTCACTCCTGATATCCAGTTAATCACAAAATGTGGACATTCTTCTTCCTAGATTTCATTCCATCTGTCTCGTACTATCTAGAAGCAAGACACATCCATTAGGGAGCCATGGGTTAAATTTTAATTTACACATTTGGGTTTCTAGTCTCCTTTTACTTTTCTACAAAGTCAGCTCTGTAGCTCAAAGATATTTTTCATATTTTCTTCTACCTTTCCATGTGTATTGTAGAGGGAACACTGTTTTTTCTTTTGTCCAGAATATTTCATGGCCAAATTATCTAAAATAGAACTTCAATATTAATTTCCTAACCACTGAAAACAAATATTTCAGTTGCTATCTGTAAATTATTGGTATCCTTTCACCCTATGAAACTTTTTTCTTCTCAACTATTTATTTATTTAGTAATGTTTTTCAAAGACTAAAGAGGCCTTTCCACAACACTCACTCAAACCTTAAGAAAGTTCACAGTTCTTGCTACTGAAATGCCTAGAAGTCAAGTGTGGGGTTCTCTCTCTCTCTCTCTCTCTCTCTCTCTCTCTCTCTCTCTCTCTCTCTCTCTCTCTTTCTCTCTCTCTCTCTCCAGGCAGCCATTACAGGATTATTCAGGACAGCCTGCAAAATGCAGTCACAGGAACTCCAATGCAAAAAAAACATGCTAAGTTCTTCCAAAAAAATCTCTAGTCCTAAACTAGTAGTAAAAAGGAGCAGTTCTGTATTGGAGGTTTGGAAGAAAGGAATTTTACATTTGAACTCCCTTTCAAAATGGTGTGAGTAAAGGAAAAGTACCCTGCTACATTTCTCAGCACCCTCTACTCCCAAAACTTCCCTTCAAAGAAATCTCCTTTAGTCTATGAACATCTGAGCTTCTCCACTGTAGGCTGAAGATGTCCTAAAGATATTTCAGAGACATCTTATCATGTTTTAGAAAATCCCATGGGAAAGACATTCAATACTTTGTGTCTCCCTTTTATAGGGAGAGGGTAAGAGCATCTTCATATACCACAGCATAGTTACCTCTGTAACTATGTAAGAAGATAGTGTGGTGACTGCCATTTCATTGAATTTCTGATATCTGCAGAAAGATTTGCATTGTTGCACGGTAGCAAAACATTTAATTATGTTTGTCATTAACCTCTTGCCTTTCAACTTTAAATCACCTATCTAACACTGTGAGGCTAGTGCTGGAGCTCTGCCAGCTATATTTCTATTTGTCTTGTTGACATTCTTTCAGGATCTGGCATTGGCCAATACTAGAGGAAGATGTAAAGGCAATAGCAGCATTTAATATCAGCCTTCAAGCTCCTCTTGGTGTTCTCAGAACCCAGATTGATGCACCAGCAGCAGCAGATGAAGCTATTCCTCAAATGTCTGAGTTTCACTTCCATTGGGCTCTTCCCTCAAGATTTTAGGTTAGTTGATGTACTTCATATACAAGAATGAAAACAGAATTTTTAATCCTATTGAAATAACCATAAAAAGGGGACTAAGGTAGAAAGGAGAAAAACAAAGGGGATGAACCAATTCAGGTTATAATACATATACACATGGAAATGTCACAAGGAAACTCCCTGTATAGCTATCTTAAATAAACAAAAATGTCATTTGCTTTATAAAAATGGAGAACAGGAGGGTAGAACAGGTCTTCTGGGGGATAGGTACCAGCAAGAGAGGAGAGGATATGGAGAGAGTGGGTAGAAGGGTGAATGTGGTGGACATATTCTGTACACATGTATGTAAGTTGAAAAATGAGACTTGTTGAAACTATGCCAGGAATGGGGAAAGAAGATATATAAGAATGATGGAGGGGGTGAATTCAAGTATGATATACTGTAAGAACTTTTGTAAATGTTACAATGTACCCAATACAACAATAATATAAAGCATGTTGTCTCTCCTACAAGACTCACAATTGACGGGGCAGCAGGAATGAATGAGTTGAAATGTGGGTCATGAAATAATTGTGACACAATAAAAAGTTATGGACATGAAAATAATTTTACCTCCATTTATTCCACTTTGAATAAAAATATAAAAATCTGAAAAAAAACGAGTCTAGGTTATAAGAAATACAAACTCTTTTCTGGGAGAATGAGCTACTTCTGGCTATTATCACCTAGGTGTTTCTTTTGTACAACCTACAACAATATGTTCTATATGCCTATGTTCTTTCATTTCCTTCCCTAGAAGTACTTTTTTGAAATTATCAGTGTCATCTCTATTTTCTTAACAGAACCCTGGCTAATATAAAAAATAGGCTAGATGTTGGTTGAATCTAAGTTATAAAGTCATTATTTCTGGAAAAATCAAGGTTTTAGTAGAAAAGAAGTTTTATAATAATAATCATTTCAAAAACAAGAGCTACACTGACCCAAGATGGCTGACATTGTGCTTAAGAACTCGATATTTATTAAATCCTCACAAAAAAATGTGAAGTATGATTACTATGTGTAAATAACATGTGAGGAAACTAAAAATCAGAGTTAAATGTCTTCCATGCATCATCATTCTAAATGACATCATTCTGCTTCCAAGGAAATGACCATTAGAAGGACAGAAAGAAGGGTCTATAAGTGTGCCTAGCCAATGATGCCGCATAGCTAAATAGAGGTGGAAAAATAAGCAAAAATTTTGATCTAAAAGATGTTTCATAAAAAAAGAATAAATAAAGGAGGATTTGGGGGATGCTAGATGTGCCAGTAGTTTTGATGGTGGTGAGGGTTTTGTAGCCATATTCTTATCCCCAAACTCATAGATAGATAGATAGATAGATAGATAGATAGATAGATACATAGATTTTATATATATATATATATATATATATATATATGGAGACTAAGGGGAAAAGAAGTCTGAAAATGCAATGAATGCACTTGAGGTAAAAAGTATATGCTCTGTTTGGGACACTAATTTGAGTGGATTTGAAGAAGTATTTCGATTTTAATACTGGCTACCTTAGGCAAATTTCCTTCAATATTATATATATTCATGTTCTGCTGAAAAGATCATAAAGTAGAATGAATTAATCTAATTTGTAATAGGTTTTTCCTGATTACATAAAGGCCATACTTTCTATAGTTGGCCCAAGGGGTCAATTAATTAAGGGAAGTATGTGATTCCTAATTTATTTTCAGGGACTTGGAAGGAGAAGCAGACTTCTGAGTTTGGCATAGTTGTGGTGATAGCTAATAGGGATGCAGTGGGACAGCACTTAACAATAATGGCTGTGGGAAAGCCATTATAGTACCATGGGAAAGGAAAGCAATCGGGGAATTTCCATCCCGTTGATGGCATTGGTGGCAGCATTTGTGACACTTAGCCACTTTATTATTCTTAAACTAGTGTGATTCTCAGATACACATAAGGTAATTTATTTCTTAAGATGAGATTTTTTTAAAGATTGCAAATACAGGAATTACAACTTCTCAAAGCCCCTTTTACTCTACTTACCATATTGTATATACTTAATTATTCTCATGTCTTCTCTAGACACTCTAGGTACTAACAGGAAATTTATCTTCTTTTCTCAGTTCATCTAAAATGATTACCTGAAAGTTTCAATATGAAATAGAACTCTTCCCTTATTGATAAATGTTTGTTGAGAAAAATAAAATAAAAAATTAATAAACTAAATACATGAATATAAATTGGTTACAGGAATACAAAGAAGGAACTATTCTACTGCTAATTAAATATAAAGCCAAATATACAAGGGAATAGATACTCACAAAACACTGATACTCTGAATTCCACAATTTTATAATTTTTAAATATACCAATTAAAGCAGTGCTATACATTAATGATTTCCACTAAATTAAGCAACTTGGGTATTCAGCCATGATGTTTAATTACCTGTGTCCTTAAGTGCTACCAATTATCTATCTCCTTTATGTGAAAAATATGGCTATAATTCAGTAATGCATCATTCCTTCTAGACAAGGAAAGTGAGCAGCTAATTAGTGAACAAGCTAAAAATGTATCCTTTTGGATGAGCCAAGTAGCATTCACAGCACCTATAGCATAGACTGAGAAGTGATTTTAAGTAAAAAGGCCCTTGGATGGCTGATGTATACTTTGTGGTTCACAGATAGTGCAGGAAACCAGAAAATACTAAACAAATTGTACCTTATTTGTATGACATTTGCCACAGTTGAATGCCCTCTCTTCCAATTTTTCAATGATTCTGTCGTTAGTGATCAGATACACTAGCTTTCTTATTACTCCACGTACCTAATGTATCTGAATCATGAGATTTGTTCTGCAATACTTCACCAGTTAATCCTTCTTCAATTTTGAATGTTCTGAGCCTATGCAGATATTTTATCTAGAAGCTTTCTTAACAGCTTGAATTATGCAGCTCATAAAAAATAGAGGTTTAACAAATAACCTCTTCTTTGGCATTAACAAATAAAAACAAGGGTTTTTTATTTGGTCTTTTTTGTTAGTTATTTTTTATTGTTGTGCTAGGTGTGAGTACATTGTAGCATTTACAAAGGTTATTATAATGTATCAAATATATCATACTTGAATTCTCCCCTCCACTTCTCTCCCCCATTCCTCTTTTCCTGATTCCTGGAACGGTTTCAACAGGTATCATTTTTGCATTTACATACATGTGTACACATTGCTTGCACCATATTCACCCACCTACTCTTTTTTCCCGCTACCTCTCCACTCCCACTGGTGCCAAACCCCACCCCACACACACACACCACAGAACCTGTTCCACCCTCAAGTTCTCCAATTTTGTAGAAGAAAAAACACAAAAAAATAAAATGATAAACATGACTTTTTGCTATTTTGATATAAAGATAGCCTCACAGGGAATTTCCTTGTGTCGTTGCCATGCATATGTGTATTACAGTTCCAAATGATTCACCTCTTCTAGTCCTCTTCACCTTCCCTACTCTGCCTCCCATAGAGGCCCTGACAAGATTAAAATTTCTATATTCATTCATGTACAGTGAGCACATCAACCTCATTCAAGTTTTTGGTTTCCTTCCCTCCCTATTCCTCCCCTGTACAGCCTCCCTTTAGTGTGACCAGTGTCATAATATTGCTGCATTTCTTTTAGGTCTACAATCCACATATGAGGGAGAACATTCAGCTCTTGGATTTTTGAGCCTGGCTAACTTCACTTAAGATGATGTTATCCAATTCCACCTATTTAGCTGCAAATGACAAAATTTCATTCTCCTTTGTAACTGAGTAAAATTCCTTTGGGTATAAATACCACATTTTCTTAATCTATTTGTCAGTAGTAGGGCTTCTTGGCTGTTTCAATAGCTTATCTATTATGAATAATGCTGCAATAAACATGGGTATGCAGGTTCCTTTGTTGTAACCTGACTCATATTCCCTAGAAGTGGTATGATGGATTGTATGGCAGATCTATGTCTAGATTTTTAAGAAGCCTCCATAGTGTTCTTGATAGCGTTTGTACTAGCTTACATTCCCACCAGCAGTGTATGAGGCTTCCTTTTACCCCACATCCTTTCTAACATTTGTTGTTGGTGATGTTCTTGATAGTAGCTATTCTAACAGGAGTGAGATAAAATATTAGTGTGGTTTTAATTTGCATTTCCTTTATGGCCAGGGATAATGAGCATTTTTTCATGTGTTTTTTACCCATTTGGTCTTCTTCCTTTGAGAAAGTTCTGTTCAGTTGTGTTGCCCATTTCTTTATTGGTTCATTGATTTTTTTTGTTGTTGTTTTCTTTTTTGTTTTTTTCAGCACAAGATCCTTTTTTTATTATTATTCAATTATTCATATGTGCATACATTGTTTGGGCCATTTCTCCTCCCTACCCCCTACCCCCTCCCTCTCACCCTCACCCTGGGTCACTGATTTTGAGGGAGTTTAGGTTTTTAGAGTTCCCTAAATATTCTAGTTATTAGTTCCTTGTTTGATGTATAGTCAGCAAAGATTTTTTCCCATTCTGTGGGCAGCCTCTTCAATTTAGAGACCGATTCTTTTGCTGCACAGAAACTACTGAATTAAACGTAGCCCCATTTGTTGAGCTTTTCTCTTAGTTGCTGAGCAGCTTGTGTCTACTGAGGAAGCCCTTGCTTCCAGAATATTCCCTGCTCTTTACTATACTAGTTTCAAATTTCAGGTCTGATATTAAGGTTCTTAATCTAATTTGAGTTGATATTTGTACAGGATGATAGACATGGATCTATTTTCAGCTTTCTGCAGGTAAATATTCAGTTTTCCCAGCAACATTTGTTGAAGAGGCTGTCTTTTCTCCATTGTATTTTTGTCACCTTTGTCAAAAATTAGGTGGGCATAGCTGTGGGATTCATAATCAGTTCCTCTATTCTATTCCACTGGTCTTCATATCTGCTTTTATGCCAGTACCATGCTGCTTTTATTGCTATGGCTCTGTAGTATAGTTTGAAGTCCGGTATTGTGATAACTGCAGCATTGCATTTTCTGCTCAATATTGCCTTGGCTATTCATGGTCTTTTGTGTTGTCAAATGAACTTTAGGGTAGATTTTTCAATCTCTGTGATTAATGTCATTGGGATTTTGATGGGAATTGCATTGAACATGTAGATTTCTTCTAGGAGTACAGCCATTTTTACTATGTTGATTCTGCCAATCCACAAGGATGGGAGATCTTTCCATCTTCTGTAATCGTCATTGATTTCTTACTTCAGTGGTTTGTAGTTTTCCTTATACAGGTCATTAACATTCTTTGTTAAGGTTATTACCAGGTATTTGATTTTTTGAGGCTATTGTAAATAAAATTGTTTCCTCAATCTGTTCATTGTTGGTGTACAGAAAGACCACTGATTTTTGTAAGTTGACTTTGTATCCTGCTACTTTTCTGAAGCTGTTCATAGTGTCTAGGAGTTTTTTGGATATTTTAGGTATAAGATCATGTCATCTGTGAATAGGAATAGTTTGACTTCTTTTTACCTATCTGTATTGTTTTTATTTCTTCTTCCTGCCTTATTGCTCTGGCTAGGAATTCCAAGACTGTGTTGAATAGGAGTGGAGAGAATGGGCACCCTTGTCTCATTCCTGACTTTAGGGGAAATGGATTCCACTTTTCCCCATTAAGTATGATGTTGAATGTAGGTTTATCATATATAGCCCTTATTATTTTGAGGTACTTTCCTTCTATTTCTAGTTTCATCAGAGCTTTCATCATGAAATAGTGTTGGATTTTATCAAAAGCTTTTTCCACATCTATTGAGGTTATCAGGTAGTTTTTGCCTTTGCTTCTGTTAATATGCTGTATTATAGTCAGTAATTTCCATATGTTGAACCATCCCTACATCCTTGGGATGAAGTTTACTTGGTCATGGTGTATGATCTTTCTGATATGTTGTTGGATTCAGCTTGCTATTATTTTATTGAGGATTTTTGCATCATTACTCATAAGGAGATTGGCCTGTAGTTCTATTTTTTTTTTGATATGTCCTTGTCTGGTTTTTGGATGAGTGTAATACTGGCTTCATAGAATGAGTAGGTAGTGTTCCATCCCTTCCTGTTTTATGGAAAAATGTAAGGACTATTGGTGTTAGTGCTTCTTTAAAGATCTGGTAGAATTCAGTAGAGAATCCATCAGGTCCTGGACTTTTCTTTTGGGGGAGACCCTTTATTGCTGTTTCAATTTCATAGTGTGTTATAGATATGTTTAGGTGATTAACATTCTCTTGGTTAAGTTTTGGATGGTTGTACATATCTAGACATTTGTCTATTTTCCCTAGATTTTCCATTTTATTTGAATATAGGTTCTCAAAGTAGTCCCTGATGATTCTCTAGATTTCCTTGGTGTTTGTTATCTCCCCTTTTTTTGTTTGTAATTTTATTATTTTGAGTCTTTTCCCTCCTTATTTTAGGCACACTTGCTAGAGGTTTATCAATCTTATTTATTTTTTCAAGGTACAATCTTTTTGTTTCATTTATTCTTTGTATTTTTTTTAGTCTGTGTAGTTGATTTCAGCCATTATTTTTATAATTTCTCTCCTATTTGTTTTGGGTTTAACTTGTTTTTGTTTTTTTAAGAGTTTGAGATATAGCATTAGGTTTTATATTTGAGATCTTTCTGTGTTTTTAATGCATGCACTCATAGCTATTAACTTTCCTCATATGACTGTCTTTGCTGTATCCCATATGTTCTGATACATTGTGTTTTCATTTTCATTAATTTCCAGGAAGTTTTTGATTATATCCCTTATATCTTTTATGAGCCTTGATTATTGAGAAATGTGTTGTTCAGCTTCCAATTTTTCATGTATTTTCTGCTCTTGGTTTTGTTGTTGAGTTCTAGTTTTATTGCATTTTTATCAGATAAAATGCAGGAAGTTATGTCAATTTTCTTATATTTGTTGAGACTTTTTGTATCTAAGATATGATCTATTTTAGAAAAAACCACATGGGCTACTGAGAAGAATGTATATTGTGTTGTTGCAGGATGGAATTCTCTGTAGACATCTGCAGTTGCATTGGATCTAGTGTCATTTAATTCTAGGATTTCTTTGTTGATTTTTGGTCTGGATGACATATCTATTGTTGATAAAGGGGTGTTAAAGTCTCCCACTACCACTGTGTTGGGATCTATATGTGGTTTTAAGTCATTTAGTGTATGTTTAATGAAGTTGGGTACCCTGAAATTGGGTGCATGTAAGTTAATAATTGTTATTTCCTGTTCATATATTGCTCCTTTTATTATTATGAAGTGACCTTCTTTATCTCTTTTGAGTAATTTAAGTGTGAAGTCCACTTTATCTGATAAAAGTACTGCTACTCCTGCCTGTTTTGGGGGGCCATTAGCTTAGTAAATTGTCTTCCAGCCTTTCACCCAAAGCCAGTGCTTATTTCTGTAAATAAGGTGGGTCTTGTGTAAACAACAGATTGTTGGATCTTCTTTTTTAATTCAGTAGGCCAAATGGTGTCTTTTGATGAGGGAGTTGAGTCCATTAACATTCAGTGTTGGTATTGAGAGGAATGTGTGATTCTTACCATTTAGTTGTTTTTGTTGTTTAAGGATTTGAGTGTGAGAAGCCAAGTCAATGCTACTGTCTGAGCCATTGCCTATCCTTCTCATGAGGTTTTGTACTTCCCATCCTTTTGTGGTTATGTTTGTTTTCATCTTCTGTGTGTAAGAGTCCTTTCAGAATCTTCTGTAATGGTTACTTGGTGGTCATATTTTATTTTAGTTTCTGTTTATGTTGGAAGACTTTTATTCCTCCATCAATTTTGAATGATATTTTTGCTAGGTAGAGTGTCCTAGGACTGAAATTGTTTTCTTTCATTGCAAGGAATACCTCTCTCCATGCCCTTCTTGTTTTTAAGGTCTCAGTTGAGATGTCTGCTGCTATTTTGATGAGTTTACCTTTATATGTTATTTGTTTTTTCTCTCTTACAGCCTTTAATGTTCTTTTTCTGTTCTTTGTGCTAGTTGTTTTAATGATAATATGCTGTGGAGAGGTTCTATTTTGGTCAAGTCTGTTTGGTGTCCTGGAAAATTCCTGTACCTGAATGGACAACTCTTTCTTAAGATTTTGGAAATTTTCTGCTATTATTTTGTTGAAATATTACATATCCCCTTGGATTGCACCTCTTCTCTTTCTTCAATGCCCATGATTCACAGGTTTGGTCTTTTGATGGATCTGCTGAGTTCTTCTGCATTTCTTTCACAGTTTTTGAGTCTTTTTTCTAAGAGTTCTTCTGTTTTTTCTTTAATATCTATTTTGTGTTCAAGTTCTGAGATTCTGTCTTCCATTTGTTGTAGTCTGCTGGAGTGGCTTTCTCCTGTACTTTTTATTTGATTTAAAGTTTTTATTTCCAGAATTTCTGTTTGATACTTTTTCTGAGATTTTCCATATCTTTTTTAAAATTTCTCTTTCATATCTTGTGTAATCTTCTGTATTTCATATATATATGTTTTTAATAGTCTCCTTTGTTTCATTTTGGAGTTTGACAAAGTCCTCTCTGAGTTCATTTAGTTGTTTCTGTGTCCTCTCAAGTTTTTCATTTGTGATGTTTTGGTATTTCTTGGGTGCATCTTGTACTTTCTGGTTAACCATGTGCTGTAGATTCTCCATGACTTTCTCAGTGATCTTTTCCATAATTTCCTCTTTGAGATATTTTTTGTGAGCATCACTGAGCTCATTCATGATATTTGTCATTGTTCTGTTGAGGTAAGGAACTGGTTATTCATTTTCTTCATTTCCTACTAAATCCTCTATTGAGTTTAGTCTTTTTGGGAGTAGAATGCCTGGCCTACTTCTCTCCATGCTTCTATGGTATGCTGTGCTCCTATGTTGTTGAGTAGCTAATTGGGGATTTTAATCACTTGTTATCTCTCCCTTGATCAATTACTAAGCTATGACTGGGTTATCATTAGCTAGGTTGATACGCTATTTCTCTTTCCTGAATAGGCAGTATAAATTAGCAGTAACAAATTCATTCATTTAATGCCCGGACCAGTTATTTACAAAATACGTACTGAGCCCTTTGGTGATATTATCTATAAGTTATGGAGTTTGGGGGGGCTAATGATTGTTTGGGTAGAGGTGATACTTAGATATTGAAAGAGTTGGTGCTGGAGGAAGGGGCAGGAAGTGGGGATTAGGTGGGGGGAGGGGGTGAGTGTGGGGGTTCTATAGTACTAAGTCCCTACTGTGTGTTGAGGTGTAATTTAGTCATCATCTCAGCCTCTTGAAAGACCAGTCTGTTTTATTTTTGTAATATTCTACCACAGTGTCAAGGAATCATAGTAATACTCATTATACTGGAGAATTAATAGTAGTCAGGAGTTGAGGAAGAAAAGTTTTAGATGTATTGAATTCAATGTGTTAGCACAATGTCTTCAGAAAATTTAAAGGAAATACAATCTTATAACTCTGCATGCTAAAAACACAGGATAGACAAAATTTATTACAATATTCATTAATTAATTCAAAAGGATTTTTCTAAAGCACTTATTTCATACAAGATAGTGAGCTGATTTTGGTCCTTAGCATACAACAGTGAATAATACAAAGTCCTTGACCTCAGTAGTCATGTTCTAATAAAAGTACATTTTATTCTCTTCTACAACATGAAGAAGATAACTTCATTTTACAGAATTCTTCATTGTTAGGATAGCACAGTAATTGAATTAATACCTTGCATTATCTAGTATCTTAGCCAAAACTCCACTTTTTAATGTAATTTCATTTTTACTGTGTTATACCATGAAAGAGCTAGCTGCTTAACTTTGAAATTTTTCAAATGAAAAAGTAATTGAAATAAGGTACAAGACAGAAACTAAAGGAAAATAGTCTTACACATTCCAATGATTTTAAGCAATAATTTCCTGAGTAAAATCTGGAGCAGCATTTTGAAATTGTAGACATTAATAAAGCACATTTTTCCCCTTGCTAGCAATTTGGAGAGTGTACCTGTATTATTGCAAGCATAAATTCAGCTACAGAGCCATGTAAACAGCTCTATTAATATTTATTACCTTCTTTCTTTGTTTCATGAGGTTTCACCAAAGGTCCTTATTTTGGTCATGGGAAAAATATTTAAAGAAGTATAATTCTGAGACTATTGAAAAGTAATCATTTACTTTTTAACATGTTTTCATTGGTTTTTATTAATCACCTCCAATAACTTTCAAATTATTTTACTATTTTGGGTATATAGATTTACTCAAACTGAGAATCAGTAACACTTCTTTGCTGCAATTGTATAACAGAAATATTAAACCATAGTTTAGGACCAGCTTCTGACTAAATAAATGGTTTTGAACCAAGTCATAAACTTCAGATGACTGAGCAGCTCAGTTCACTAAAATATTTATGTTTGGCTTTAAACATTCTATAAAAATTCCAACTTTGGTTCCCCAAACTCTTCTAACATTTTAAAGGTTTACATACCAGTTGCTTAGGAAGGCTTTAAGTAAACTTTTATTTTTTTTTAACTATCTAAGTTACCTATTTCACATAAGAATCATAAGCCAAAAGGTAATATTAATATAACATGATCAATGCACTACCAGATTACTTATTGTAGGTTTAAATAATTAGGATGCAAGTGTTTGTTTGAGATAAATAGACCATATTCACTGATTCAAATTGCCAATCAATCTCATCACTGTTTTTAAGGTCATCAAATAAGTCAGAGTAGAAATACTAATTGTAATAATAATGATACCTGCCATTTATTGAACAAACAGCTACAGTCACAGATATAACTGATAATTCATCTGTAATGAAATATAAAAATCTTATTCATTATAAAATATTCTGTATGATTTATATGAATGAGGATGTTGAACCTACAATTTTGTACTTAAAATACATGTTTTTGATACATTATTCATGTTACAATATTCAATAATATCTACCTGATCTGCCCATACAGCAAGTAGTAGCTTTCAGGAAAATGTATAAAATATGCACAGGCAATATTAAGTTTTTTATAAACTTTAAAAAATGGGAGTCAGGTGCTGGCGGCTCACATGACTCTGCTTACATGACAGGAATGCTGTGGGATTCAAATGTGATCATTTATTTTAAGACATTTAACATTTCAAGCACATGAAAAAGAGTGCAAGTTACTAAACTAGTGCTGTAGTGTTACTACATTTTTGTCAATCATCTGAGTTCCAGGATCATATGCCATGTTTTACAGAGATTTGTTAACTGAATTTCTTCATCCATGATATCTGATCCTGTTGTCATTTGATAACATAACTGGTCTATCTTTATAGTATTTTTCAGAGAGAAAAGTAAAAGTGGGGTCAGTTATATGTACTCTCCAAAGAAAAATGTAACTAGAAGAGTTTCAAAGTGCCCAGCAAATAAAAATGACAATATTGGAAGACATGGAAACGCTATTTTCTCTGATTTGATCATTATGTGTGGTATATATGTATCCAATTGTAATACTGTTCCCATACCTAAGTACTAATATTATATGTCAAAAACTAGAAGAGGGAGACGTTACTTAATGAGTTAAACCCCGCCCCCAAAAACAGAGAAGGCAAGATACTTTATTTTAAAGGCAGATAGTATTTATTTAGCTACAAAAAGACACATTACATTTCAAGTGAAAAGTATTTTAGAATATTGGATTTGGTAAAGTGTTTCTGTTCCTGCAATACATCAGCCAGTGTAGTTACCTAGACTCTCACCCCAACAAACATCTGAACATTCCTTTCTCTGATTCTATTTAGTTCTGCTTCCTACCCCTTGAATTTTTCCATTGCACTCTCTGGAATTTACAGTCAAATCTCTCATAACTTTGTCAGTTTCTCTGATGTTTTCATCCCATTCGCACCCTTATCCAATTCTCTGGAGGTTCTCTTGCTGCAACAAGAACCTCGCTCTCCCACAAGGACACTACCCACCTACAGAACAAGTGTTTGCTGATTTTCTCCCTCATCACTCCTACCACGGAACTTGGAGACAGACTAAAAGACGTTTTTCCCCCTCATGGCTATCCAGATCTTCTTACGAGATGTTTTAATACAGGTTTCAATCTAGTCTTCACATCAGATTACAATAATTCCCCTTGTTGCATTCACCTACAGATAACTTGGGTCATACCTACATAGATTTTAGCTCTTTGAGGTTATAGTCACTTTCTTGGACACAACACTCATGATTCTTAGTGATCTTAATGTTATATAAATTAAATTTCTAGTACACTGGACTCTCTGCTCACTGAGTTCCTTTATTTTAATAAATTGATCCTCTACTGCTTCATAGCTTCTCACTCCCATCATCATACATTGTACTTTGTCCTTTAAGAACAAGTTAATGCTTCACATGCTCAGTTTTCTCCATCACCTAATTTTCTCTGTACCCAATTGTCTAGCCCAATTGTCTTTTCTAATTTATCTTCATTTTCTTCATCTCCATGCGGTCAGAACGCCCAGAGCTTGGTCACCATATATATTATCTTGTTTTGCTATGCTAATTTTTCTTCTATTTTAATAAAGTTTCATAGTTTTTAAAACCACTTTGAATTCTAGAATTATATATACAAGAGTCTACCAGACATTTTTACATGAAAGCAAACAGTTTGCAAGATCAATAGCCCCTCTCCAAGCTCAGTTGTATGAGTGATGCGAGTGGAAATCAGCAAACACCTGAGGTGGTTCAAGGTAAGCAGTATCCACAGGGAGAGCCAAGTCTTTGTTACAGCAAGAGAACATCCAGAGAACTGAATAAGGATATGAATGTGAGCGAAGGAACAGAGAAGCTGATGAAGTTATAGGAGATTTGTCTGTGATAGCAACAAGGAGGAATATTATAACCTTAATATCAACATTTCCAGAACTGGTCCTTTATGGATAGTTCAGTAAGCTTGAGTTCTGCAAATCAAATATGTTTTATCCTTTAATCTCTAAACATTTTATAAATTAATAATTTTTTTTCTTATGCCTATATCTTCAGTGTTTCCCCTGTGTTTTCATCTTATAGTTTTAAATTTTCAGGTCTTTTTTTTTTTTACTTTACCACTTTGTGATTACTCTTGATTCATCTTGTTCTTCCAAACTCCACATTTTAGAAATCATGAAAATGTGTATAAGTTATATATATTATATATATATTCCAAAAAACATTTTTTTGTGACTGTCATCATCCTGGTCTAAGACAATGCTTCTCTTCCATATTATGCAAATATATCACAGTGTCTCTGTCTTTCCCTTGCCCCTGTGTTGGCAACTGACCAGAGTGGTCTTTTCAAAATTTGAGCCAGATCATGTTATTCCTTGGCATAAATAAATCCAGTGTTTGCATATTTCACTCAGAATAAAAACCAAAATTTTTACAAATGCTCATGAAGTTCTGGATTTTCTGATTTCCACATTACTTATATGATATAATCTATTAATGATTCTATGATGATGCCATTCCAGACAAACTGGACTATTTGATGTCCTTTGGCCATGCCAAGCCCACAGGCACCCAGAACCTTTAGGCTTGGTACTTTCTTCATCTTGTAAGTACTTCCTCAGATACTCCCAGGTCCTTCTCCATCTCTCATACATGCTTAAAGTATCTGCTCACAATTCTCCTGAAGACATTTTAAACCTTCTGAGACCTTTCTTACTTATATTATTTAGCCCCTTCCCTGTTGTTTTTTCTTCATAAGATTTATCATTGTGATTTTTTTTAATTATTATCTTTTCCTTCTCACATGGAATATAGGTACTATGGTAGAAGGAATTTTCACCTATATTCCCCTGCCATATCCCCAGTGACTAGTACAGAATCTGGCATATAACATTCTATATGTTGAATGAATAAATGAATGGTGAATTGTGAATGATTGCATCAGCGATGAAAAAGCCTTTACTACCAGGCTAAAGAACTAAGATCTTTATTTTTTTACAAAACTATCCACATCCCTATATTGCTTGTGTTCTCATCCTTTCTTATTTATAAATGGTCTCCAGGCATTGTTTTGAACTGCCACAAACTACCAAGGTCATTTTATTCCCAAAATAAAAAAACTTAATCCCTTTCATCATTTTTTTTCTCTAATAGTTCAAATCCAACTTGTTCTGGTATTTTAGTGTTTAAATAAGGCTGTCTAAAACAACATTTTAAAAAGGTATTTTATCATGTTTACCACCAATGTACACCTTAATATTTACTGTGTGAGTTTAAAAATAATTCTCCCTAGCCTAGTTAGTCATTGAAAATATTACCTAATCTGTTATTTAACTAAGAAGTTTATACATAATAATTATTTAAATGGATTAACATTATAGAATGAGAGTTCTGTATAAATTTATATAGCCAACTGCACAGTTCTAATTAACCATTTGTACTATATAGTTGTGATATTAAGTGTATGTACATGATACTAATGAATAGCTCAGTGTAGCTAAGGAAAGTTGATACTTTCATCCAATGTAGGTTCATTTCTTTTCCTTTCTTTTTTTGCCCCTTATTTTCTTTTTTATTTTTCTATTGTATTTTTCTTTTGGGTCATTCTTCAATGTGCTCCACCATCTGTTGGATTCAATGTTCCTTATCTGGAGACTTCTTTGCATCAATATTCTTGTCCATGTGCAAAGTAGGCTCAGTTTTTACTGTATTATACAGCCTTTTACAACTGTTTTGCTGAGGAGGATTTGTTTTTTTCCACTGGCAACTATAACATTCTTACTATCAATTTTATTTACCACCTGGGAACAGCCCTTATACTTGCATGACTAAGACACTAATTTTCTTTTCAATCTGAAATCCTTTTCCTTATATAAACATCCTTTTCATCCCTGATAGAACCTTTGTTGTAGATATAATATATCTCTTCCTCTAAAACATAGTATACTAGCATGTTTTATTACCTTCAAAAGTAATTTTTTTAACCTAAAACATGCTTTATCTTTTATGTCACAATTCTGTTGGTAAAAAGTTCAATACTTAAGTAGCATGATTCTTGCAGTTCATCTGTATTAATTATTTTTTTAATACCTCTACATTGGCACTATTCTGGATTATACAAATTAATACTTGGCATTTAGTACTATTTCAAACACTTTATATGTATTTCAAAAACATTTATGAAATCAGACACTGGTGGTTAATATTTATAATCCTAGCTACTCAGGAGACAGAGATCAGAAGGATCACAGTTAGAAGCCAGCTCTGGCAAATAGTTCATGAGACCCCATCTCAAAAACACTCAACACAAAAAAGGGATGGGGGAGTAGCTCAAGTGATATAGCACCTACTTTGCAAATGTGAGACCTCTGTGTTCAAACTCCAGTACTACAAAGAGAAATTATGGATTATTCTGTAGACTCTAGGAAATGTGAAGTTTCTGCTTCTATTAATGGCAGACAATGTAATTGAGACCTACATTATCACTGAGGACTATTTAAAAAGGATGGCCAAAGGTGAAGCAAAAAAATAAAAAATCTGTTTAAAAATATGAAATGACTAACAGGACAATGAAGAGCTACCTGTTAATATCCTGGAAAGGACTGAGAGCCACACAAATGAGCCACAGTTATGGCCCTGATTTTTCCCTGAAGGCATATACTAATTCAGGAAACGAGCTGACAGCTAAGAGGATTACACAAGCTGAAAAGTTTGTGCAAAGCTTGAAGAGGTGGGCAGAGACATGCTGGATAAAGACCAAAAAAAAAGAATTTCCAATAAAAAACTAAAAGCCCAATGAGTTGCCAAACTGTCCAAAATGTCAAAGACCAAAGCCACAATCATTGATAAGAATGTGCATCAATAAATTTTCATACATTGTTGTTCAAAGTATAAATTAGTATAGCTACTTTGGAAAACAGTTTGGGATTATCCATTGAATCTTTAAATATTCTACTCAATGACCCAAATTTAAAATTTGTGTTTTCCCAACAAAATATTTCTAACAAAGAGACATACAAAAGAATTTTCATAACAGTCCCATTTGCCCTAGACTCAAACTAGAAACAACCCTATCGCTATTAAACATATTATAGAGAAGCAAATGTTGAGAGAGGGATTAAAATGGTCACTATATATCTTGAAAATAAATGAACAACAGAAATATGCAAACACAATTTTGAGTAAAAAATTACCACAAAATAATATGTTCTCTGTTATTTTATTTATTGACTTTCCAGACTACAGGCCAAACTAAACCATATGTTCAGGAATTAGTGATTACCTTCACAGGTAAGAAATGGGGTGGAGATTACAAAGTTGCACAAGGTGGAATTCTGATATGCAGATAAATTTTTAATTTCTGAATTAGATGGTGGTTACAAAGGTGTTTTCCTTATAATAACATATTTTTGGCTTGTGAACTCTTTTATATATGTTTTATACTCCATCCCACATAATTACAAAAAAATAGGAATCATTGAAATATTTTATGAAAAGCAACCAATATTGTAGAGACCAAGAATAGTTGAAAACTTTGTAGTTTTGTTCAAATTATCATGAGAGTATGTTTGTTTCTTGTACTTCACTATATTCTTTATATGGAGAGAAATAAGGGATAAAGGAAGGACAGAGGAAGGAAAGAAGGGAGGGAGAGATAAAGTAAGGAGAGGGGGAAAGCAGGAATAGGAAGGTATTCCTAAAGTATATAAGATTTTGTACCCAGTGAGCCTAGACCCAAGTGTAGCATCAGAATGGGGAAAAATCTGTGGTATTCAGAAATATGTTAGAACTGTCAAAAACAGACATCAGCTACAGTGTGAAACGGCTGTTATATTTCTGTATTTGTAAGTTATGAAATCACTATAATCCCTTCAAAATAAAACATGTCAAAGAAAATATTGATGGAGAGGGCGTGTCATGTCTGTGATGTGCTCTCTTGACCAACATAGCTCAGTCCAAGTTTTCTGTGTCTTTAATTCCTATAATGATCCATACCTATCCCACAAACTGCTTTTTTAAAAATAAATGCTATGTCTATATCTTTAAATACAAAGTCATTTCACCAAGTCTTTCCTAAAATGACCCACTTGACATTCTGGTGAAACCTAAGTGATGCAATTCCTAGAAAGTTGGAGTCACGCAGGAGAGTCACTTGTGTTAGACACTCCCTTTTGAAGCAGGAAGCATGATTGGCACAGTAAACTCTGATTTATATGATACGTATTCCTCCAAAGATCAAATGTTCAGCAATAGCTAGGAGGTAAAAATTTAAAGAAAAAAAATACTGAAATTTTAAATTGGTTCTTTCTTGAGCCACACACCAAAGTATTACTGCTTTAAAAGAAGTAATTTTATATCACTTAAAGTTGGTAACATCAGAAAGTAAAATATAGTGTCAATTAAAATTTAGTCATAATTCTCATCTTGATTTCCTTCAAAGGTTGTAAAAAATGATATTGGTTTTAGATAATCCATGTCACAATCACAGCAGGATATTCATATCCTAATTTTCACTGTTCCCATAATAACGAAACACTAACAAAATGAGAGAAATAATTTTAAATGTTGATATGTTTCTAATGTGAGTCAGGTACAGATAAAGCCTATTCATTCTCATTCATGACAAAATCTTTCATGTAGGAAAACTTATAAATAATTAATATTGCATCCTTAAGGAAGTTACATAACTCCCTACTCTAAATGAAGACTATGCATAGTGATATTCTTCCAGAAAGTACACTATGGAAAAGCAAAAAGCAAATACTCACTTTACTAAATAAACTGACAATCACCACTACAGCCAGTTGAATAAGTTGTTAACAATAATGATAAGTCATATTAGCATGATTCCTTGCTATGATATGATGAGAATAGCCATTTCCTGTGTCATTTCTTTTCCAAAACATGTCTTGTAGTCTAATCTTGACATAAACATTAGAAAATTATCAAACAAGAGACAGTCTACAGAATTTCTTACTAGTGAACCTAAAATTTGTCAGGGTCATCAAAAATAAAGAATAGCTGAGAAACTATCACTCCCAAGAAGAGGCTAAAGAGACATGAATAATAAATATAATATTGTATATGGATATGATCCCAAAATAGAAAGGGAGCATTAATAAAAAGATTGAGGAAATTGAAATAAAATGTAAAATTTAGTTTAGGATTATGTATAAATATTTGTCTATTACTTGTGACAAATGTACCATATGAGTAAAGAATTAATGATAGGTAGAAATGGGTGTGTAGTTTCTGGGGACTATTTGTGCTACCTTCACAATAAACCTGTAAAGCTAAACCTGTCCTAAAATTAAAACTTTATTTTAAGAATAGTTTAACTCAAGCCTAAACTAATTATGACAAACTGTCTAGAGACAGACATAGGAGAGATGTGTTCATTGACTATCTGAAGATTAGATTATGTAGACATATTTCATTTGAGCAATTATCACTATATTCAACTGAGAGTTCCAGAACAAAATTAATAAATTAAGGATAGTATTTAAATCAGAGGTCAAGATTTGAGATATAGAATTTGGAATATTCAGAATAGGGAAGAAATAAAGATAAAATAGATAACATGGAAGTTCAACAGGAAAAATAGAAAAGGATGAATGACACAGTTTAAGAATTGCTTTCACTGGGCCAGGAGAAGAAAGAAGAAAAACTTGCAAGTAGTCCAGAAATGAAGGAAGAAAAGAATATGCTACAAAAACATAGAAGTCAAGATGGAAAACAGTTTTTAAGAACAAAAGGGATCAACCAAGGTAATGAGCAGATGGTGAAGTAGTTATGATAAGGATTATGAAAAGCCAGTGATACAAAGACCATTATTATGCCTAGGAAACTGTCAGAGTGGATGCAAGGAGTTTAGAAGTGAATAAAAAAAATGGGAAAAGATAGACAGTGATGTGGAAAACAGTACCATGATTAATTATAGCTGCTGTAACAAAAGACCACAGACTGGGAAGGATTACAAAGAAAACATTTATTTCTCATAGTTCTGGACATTGGGGTGACAAAGGGATTGAGGCAGAGTCATTGTAGAGTAAGGGCCCTAAACCCCTTCTTTCTGCATCCTTGCAGAGAGGAGAGTAAAAGGGAGTTCCTTTCTCTCATTGCATTTCTATAGGTTTTAATTCATCATGAGGGTCCCTCCCTAACTGCTTCACCTTCAAAAGCTACTACATTGAGGATTAAAGCATCAGCATTTTAGTTTTAGAAGAACACATTCAGTCCATAGCAAATGATGGCAGTTTTGTCAAATGTGATGGACCAGGTGCCTCATCCAAACCTGGGAACCTGTAAGAAATGTGAAAATACAGGCCTACCAAAACATTTAATTAGGATCTGCAATAGAAGAAGATCCCCTGGTGATCTAAAAATCTTTAATGTTTGAAAACACTGGGCTAATGTTAATATTTCAATAAGTTTGACACCAAAATAGAGGGTTTCTGTGTTAATCACTTTATATCAATGTGACAAAACAACTTAAGGAGAAAGTATTTTGGTTCACAATTTCACATAATCAGCTGGCTACATTGCTTTGAGGCCTGTGGTAAGGAAGAACATTAGGACAGAAAGGCATGACATTGAAAAGCTGTTCACCTCATATCTGCCAGAAATCAGAGACAGTGGGAAAGATCTGTTTAAAGTATACCTTTCAAGGGCACACCCCCAATTACCTACTTCTTCCATCTAAGCTCTACCTCCTACTTTCTACCAACTCTCAATAATAACATTAAATTATGTATACATGAATAGATTAATCAGTTGCAGGAAAAAATTATAGTTTGTGTAAGAAATGGAGTTTAGGACTTTTTTCATTAAAGTGAAGGCATGTGGGTACATATGTAAGTGAGAGGAAGAAGAAACAAGCAAGGAGGCAGACTCATATAGGAAGTGAACCTGGGCATAGATATTGCCAATACCATTATTCATCACAACTGAAATTTCTCATCTTTATTCATCAAATCATGTCTGTTTTTTTTACTGAGAGCTTTTAAAAGTAGGGAGAGTAAGGTGGTGGAAAGATTAACCAAATCTCCTGACATAGGTCATGCAAGGTCTTTTGTAAATACCATGAAATTTTCATTTCTCTTCTACTTTCCTGAAAAGGGGCTGGCTGAACAAGAGTTCCTATAAGAAATTGAAAGTTCAACAGAAAGTGTTTTCTAGCTTTGATGATGCCTAGTTAGCTCTAACTAGAGAAGCACAAAAAGACAGCTATTCTGTTTGAAATCTCTTATGGAATCTACCTTATGGTCTGATTTTGCCAATTAATTGTAATATTTAATAAATCCCCAGAGAGATTCACAAACCTATCCCAATCTGCTAATCAGGAGACCAGCAATGTGCTGTCAGTTTTTTGTTTTGTTTTATTTTTTTTAATACTAATTTCCCTGATGAAGTAGGATGTTTCCTGTGGGATGACATGTAAATAATTTTTTAATGAAAAACATTAATTATAATGTTATATAACATTAATAACATTAATTATATAATAACATTAATTAATGTTATAACATTATAATTAATGTTTTTGTGAGAACCAAGATAGTTTAAGAAAAAACACATTTTTATTGATATCCATTGATATCAACTTGATGTAGAGAAATAAGCAAGAATCTTTGTATCAAAAACTGGAAAAACAAATTATCAGCTCAATTCTATGGCTGGGCTCTTTTATTTTCTTTAATATCCAGTGTTCTCACTGGATAGAGGACTTGAACTAATATTAATTAGTAAGTTGGGATCCTTAGGTTCAGATGTGATCTGCATGGCTATTTGCAGTGGTCTGAATGTTATATCCAGCATAACACACAGGGAAGTTTAGTTGGCCACATATTTGCCTGGTAAGCATTTAGAGTACTGATCAAATATATGATCTTATCATTAGTGTTATTGTTAATCTGCTCAAAACAAACAAATAGTAGACAGCCCCAGGGATTTATTCTGGGTGCAATTACATTGCCTGAAAGCAGCACTATTCTCCCTGTATTTTTAGCAGGGTTGACAAAGATAAAAAGTGGACACACAACAGCTAGAATAAAAAAAATTCTTTGTACAACAGCATATGTAAATATTGTTTTTTAGCACTTTAAATTGGTTATATGTGTATGTAGGTACATAAATGAGGAAATCACACTAAAAAGTGCTACCCTAAATATTTTATTACAGTTTTGTTCAGAGCAGTGAAAAAAGATAAAATGACTCAAATGTTTAGCTTAAGAAAATTAGTTTAGTAAGTTATGTCTCACCCACAAAATGGAATGTCATATAGCCCTGAAAATTATATTTATAAAGAAAACTTCATGACATGAATAAAAAGAAAATGACAAAAGAAATGCAGACTGAAACTTGTTCCTATTACATAACTTCAACTTGTCCAAATAACAATTCATAAAAATTTGGAAAGAAACATCCAAATCTCTTATAACCTCAGTATCCTTACCTTTAAATGATTATAATAACCTATTTCATAGAGCTTATGAGAGAACCAAATGAGCCAGGGAGGCAATTATATCACAGTGGATGGATCATCAGAGTTCTAACAGGAAACAGATGGCACACCCAAGTTAGGTAATTGGAGATAATTTGATAAAGAAACTATTTATAGAAATGTGGCAAGGGTATAGGAAAATATAAAAGAAAGTTGAGTAATGAAGAGCTAATGAAAATTGGGGCAGGATTGTCTCCCCTAGATATGAGGGAGCAGTCAGAAAATTTGGGAATCAGAGAGAGCTGTGTGAAGAGGATCAGTTCATAGCAGCTATGACCTGCTAAGGATGGCAGTCAGCCTGTGGCAACCAAACAGAAAGGAAGCAGGGGTGTAAGCATCCGATAGCATGTTTCCTTCTTTCCACTTAGAAGTGGAGTGAGAGCAGAAAGAAGGTGGAAAAGGTCCAGGGATCTTCCCTTTTGTCTCTTTGTATTCACTTTCATTTTTCAACCAGAAAATGTGTGTCCCCAATACTGAGATTTTGCAAAGTCATATCAACTACTTTATCAGAAGGGAGTGTCCTTGGTTAAGGTCCAAGGTGAAAGACAATTTCATACCTGAAACAAAAGTGTTCTGGTATAATTAATATGCTACCAGCTATTCATGAAAAGATTAACAATTTAAAAAAAGGAAGAAAAGCTTACAAACCAAAGGATAATGAGCTCTAAGGGGAGGAGATGAGTGAGATACTCCGACTTACCCACCAGCATTGTCATGGAATGACTGAGTCCTTTTCCCTAATCCCTCATGTCCAATGAGGAAACCCTGACCACTCAACACTCTTTATTTCCACATGTAGAAACCTCCCTATTTTCTTTTCCTTTTTTAAAATTTTATATTTTTTACATTTACTCATATGTGTATACACTGTTTTGGCCACACCCCCCACACTCCCTACTCCCCGCTTCCAGGCAGAACCTGTTCTGCCCTCTTGTTCTCCAATTTTGTTGAAGAAAAACATAAGAGATAATAAGAAAGACATAGCGTTTTTGCTAGTTTGAGATAAAGATAGCTATACAGAGAGATTCCTAGCATTGCTTCCATGCACTTGTGTATTACAACCCACACTGGTTCATTTCTACCAGACCTCTTCACTACTTCCTGGTCCCCTTCCCATCGTGGCCTCTGTCAGTTTAAGATTACTGTATTTGCTCCTCTACAGTAAGCACATCAACCATATTCAAGTTTTAGGTTTCCTTCGCTTTCCCTATTTCTCCTGTGCTCATTCTCCCCTTAGTGTGTGACCCATGTCCAGTAATATTACTGCATTTCTTTTAGGTCCACAGTCTGCATATGAGGGAGAACATGCAATTTTTGGCCTGAGCCTGACTAACTTCTCTTAAGATGATGTTCTCCAGTTCCATCCATTTACTTGTGAATGACAAAATTTCATTCTTCTTTGTGGGTGAATAAAATTCCATTGTGTATAAATCCCACATTTTCTTGATCCATTCATCAGTAGTGGGGCATCTTGGCTGTTTCCATAACTTGGCTATTGTGAATAGTGCTGCAATAAACATGGGTGTGCAGGTGCCTCTGGAGTAACCTGTGTCACATTCCTTTGGGTATATCACCAAGAGTGGGATTGCTGGATCATACGGCAGATCTATGTTTAGTTTTTTAACAAACCTCCATACTGTCTTCGAAAATGAGAAACCTCTCCGTTTTCTTATCTTCTCAGCTCTAGAGATGTGGGTTTCAAACATGCTGCTCAGATGAGAGCAAATACACCTTTATTAAATTCTCTTCAAATTGCTGAATTTGAATTTAGCATATGATTACCTTTTGCTTCACTGACTTAGAGAATTGTTGGAAGCAGGAGAGAGATTGTTATGACCATTTCTGAGAATTGATTGTTTACGTATTTGAGAAGTACATGAAAAATCCTTTTGGCAAAAGAAAATAAGGAGTAAGTAATATTTGTCAGGTAAAAGTAAGACAATAGTTCAAACTACCATTGGTGATGGCTTGAAGTCTTAGTATACTTAAGCTGCCATAGCAAAACACCACAGGCTAGGCAGTTTAAGCAACAAAAAATATTTTTCTCACAGTTCTGGAGGCTGGAAATAGCAAGATCAATGTGCCAGCATGGTTGCTTCAGACTGAGATCCCTTCCTGGCTTGTAAACAGCCATTTTCTCATTATATGCTCCATGACCTATTATTGTGTGCAGAGGGATGGTAGTGGGTGTGGTCTTTGTTTTTCTCTTCTTATAAGGGTACCAGACTTTTTGGGCTAGGGCCTCATCCTCTCATTTAACATTTCTCACATCCTCATAGACTATCTCTAAATATAATTAGGGCTTTGAATTGGTACGTTTTGCATTGCTATAATGAAACATCTGAAGCTGCCAAACCTTATAGAGAAAAGATGTTTATTTAGCTTATAGACTGGAAGTTCAAGGGTCTTCATCTGGTGATAGCTTTCTTGGTGGTAGAATCCTGAGGTGGTAGAAGGCATCACATGGCAAGAGACAGAGAGCACATCTGTGTGTCTCTTCTGGTTTCTGTTAGATGCATTTTATTTTAAATCTCAGAAAATCTGCTTTTCAGTTCATCTTCAATATTGATGTTTCCTAAAATTAAATGACCTAATGGAACTTCATTCTTATTCTACATAAGAAGACTACTGTCTTCTTATGTAGACAGCAGTATTCAGTCATAAGAACACCACCTTGAATGACCTTATGTAATGCTAATCACAAACTAAAGGTCCTACTTGAAAGCACCATAGTCAGATTAATTGCTACCCTCTTAATACAACACATGAACCTTGAGGGGCACATTCAGATCATATACAAACCATAACAAGCTTCAACATGTGAATTTAAGGTACATATGGGGTATGAGACATAAATATTCAATCCATGGCATTAGTAATGAGGTACAGAGTAAAGGCAAGAAGTTATGAGATCAAGTAGCTGTGCCACTGAGTTGCTACTGCAGCAACCAAAATGTTGATTGAAGATGATTTAGTATTCTAAATTTCAAATTCCTGAAGAATATACAAGAAGTGAAAAAGAAGTTGACATGTGTGATTTTCTAACAAATACAAGTAGATGATTAGAATGTTTCTTGAAGAGTCTTTCATTCCCTATAACTGGGAAGAAAAATGAGTGAGGACCAAGTCCAAGACCTGAATGTAATGGTTACAGTTGCAATACAAACAAAATGCTTAATTCAGGCAGCTAAGGACACCAGTAGGCAATGAATGAAATATTGATATATGGACACCAGTGAGCAGTTGTAGATAAGACTAAAAATTTTGACACTGTAAATAATCTTGAACTCCTTTGCCAACTGAGCTAAAACCACCCTCCTTTTGTGAAGGAATCAGAATATTTTTAAATAAAAACTTTCAATGTTTACAACTAGAACAATTAATTCAAATGCTCTAAACCCAAACTAGGAATCAGATTCATGAATATTCCAGACACAGAAATATAATGCCTGACACATGAAAAGATATCCTATATTAAGAAAAAGAATGCAGGCTTTCATGACTGTGTTTGTTCAGGAATATACACAACTGTGGGTGGAAGAATATTGAGAATGGTAGATGAAGCAAGAAGGAAAAAACTGTGATAGGGACAACTTCTTTGACAAAAAGGAGCTTATCAAGAATTCAGGATTGATTGCATTGATTTGAACACTGAAAGTCTACAAGATTAGCTAATTAAAGGCTGGACTCATTGATGACTTACAATTCATGAGGATGACTTACCAGAACCTTGGTACATGCTAAAGCCATTCTATGTGATATGCTGTCTATAGCCATCAACATCACCTGAAAACTTCTTTAAAACACAGAATCATTAACCCTATACTCAATCTACCAAGTTAAGATCTACACACTAACAATATCAACAACCCCCCACAAGATTTGTGGCATTTTAAAACTCAAGAAACTCTTCAGGTAAAGAGAATAATTCAAAAATCTCAACCTAAGCAAACTATTCACCTTACCATCACCCAGTTGGAAACAATTTTCCATCTTTACCTTACACTTCTGCAGAAAAATGTCCTATGAGCTGAGATACTGCCTTTCTTCAGAAATATTTTTCCATTTTTTCATGGATGTTTCTAACGTGAACAGCCTTAGGAGGAATAGACAAAGTGTTCCTGTTGGAGAAAAATCAGGGATGCTCACTCCTCCCTACAATAAAGTTAATGACTCCTGTCAGAGTAAAGAGCAGGAAAATTTGCTGCTATAAATGTTTTGAGTTCCATAATCTCAAAGTTCCTCTTTTATACCTCAAACCACTGCATAAGAAGATGTCATCTATTTCTCTACACACCACCAAAGGATTGGAATGAGAAAAAGCGAATATCCTGACTATTGTTATTGCTGTGAATAATAAAGATGTTTGTGCCTGACAGAGGAGTTTCATGACTTCTGCCAATATCCACAGATCAGCTAACTTGTTAACCTGAAAGTGGGATACAAATCTCAGACTCTTCATACTCTTTGATAGATATATCAACAAGGATTTGATGCTGACAGAGATATTGTTTTCTGAAAGAGGAAAATGAGGACCCATCAAAATGATAAAAGGGATTTGAGGCAAGCCCATGGAAATTGGTAAGGAGTATTTTAACCAAATCATGTGACCAACCAGGCGGTACATCATCTTCCAATTCATTGCTTGTTTATAAGGAAGAATTAAGTTTGTGCCTGTAGATCAAGTACATATAAACTGTTGAAAGACAGATACCAAATTGAAGCACTAGTTGTGCTAACTAATTTACATACTTTCTCAACAATATGGAGTTTAGCCTCAAGCAAGTCCACCCCACTGTAAAATCCAGTATTAAGATTTGTTCTGACAGGCAGGAGTTTCTGAATTCTTTTAGAAAACAGTTATAGATAAAAGTATATACACTGAGAATATAAGAGAGGAAATCTCCGCCCTCTATTAGCTGAAGACAGTGAACATTAGAACTTTGGTTTGGGAGATAAGGCAATAGAGTATGTAATTCTTTTATGGAAGAAAACAAAAACTAAACCAGTTTAGAGATCAATAGTTCATGTAATCTTTCATGTTTACTTCAGTCCATTTGAATAAAGTCAATGGTCTCTGAAGCATTTGCAATGGACATTGCCTCTTCTGAGGAAGCGTTGACTTTCACACTCTTAAGGTAAACCATATATTAGGCATTGAATAGTATCTGGGCTTTTGTTGTCCATAATTGGGTTAATGGAACACAAACATTATTTTTTAAACAGTGAAAAACTGACTCAAAACAATCTAGGTACATTTTTAGCTGTGAGTCCCTCTACTCTGGAAAACTTCACTCACAATTATGCTAAAACCAGGCAATAAATAACTCAAGAGATATTCTCATGACAACAAGAAAGAATATGCCCCAGATTAAAGTGGATTGCTTAAAAATAGAACCACCATATAAGTAACACCTAAACCAGCCAAAGGTACAAATCCCAAAGCCCTAGCCAGAAAGCAGTATGGCTATGGTCTGGACAAGGTGGCTCACAACTGTAATCTCAGCTACATGGAAGGCAGAGATGGAGGACAGCAGTTTGAGGTCAGCCTGGATAAAAGGTAGCAAGTCCCTATCTGAAAAACTAAGCTGAGTGTGATGGTACATGCCAGTAATTTCAGCCAGGTGGAAGGTGGAGATAGGTGGGTCTTGATCCAAGCCAGTTTAAGTCAAAAAACATGAGCTCCTATCTGAAAAATAACTTTAAGCAAAAATAGCTGGAGGTGTGTTTCAAGTGGTACAGTGCTTGCCTAGCAAGTTCAAGCCCTGAGTTTAAACTCCAGTACTGCCATCATTAAATAAATAAAATAATAAAAGTGAGCTAGCAATGTGGCTTTGGCTACTATATCAAAGAGTCCCCAGGATGAGTCCAGTGGCTCTCTAAATGATGGCCTTGATGCCCCAGTACAGTAGCTAGTGCAGTGAAAATACTGGCAATTTGTTTGGTTGAGACAGCACAGCACTGATAGAATTAAATCCATTTGACTATAGTTAGGGATGTTGGTGAAGGGAAGGATTCAAACTCTACTTTCCATTACTATAAACTTTGGAGGAACCCTGGTTTTTTCTTTGTTGTTGTTATTTAAGATAAAATCGAACCTTCATCATGGACTCAATGAGATCTTTGACAAGTTGTCAAAGATGTTACACCTTTCTGATATCAATTTTTATCATGATATATTGAAAATATTAACAGTATACATTTTATTGAAAGTGTGAAGATTCAACATAACAACATGCACACAGATTTTCACATATTATCCAGCATACAATATAGTCTGCTTTTGAGAATTAGATATTATTTGTTATCATCTGTATAAAGTATACCATGGATATGTTTCAAGACAATTTTCCATTGACAAGTTATGATAGATATCTACTAGCACTGCCAGAGCAAACATAAAGCTTATAATATAAATTACCATTATATTACAAAATTAGTATGAATATTCAACTCCAACAGTTTAATGCAGACAACTTTTATTGTTAAACTTGAATATGACTATAAACTTAGTCTAGTTGGTTGTTAAATTGATAATGGAGATCAATTTATATTGACATGGGAAGATATCTTTTAAATGTTGTTTAGGAGGAAAAAAAGCAAACTATAAATTTTCAATGATAATATAATTATATTTATATAAATATGGATATATATGTATACATATACAGAAAGAGAGTGAGGGAGTGTGTATAGAAAGTAGGAGAATATAGTGTAAATTTTAATATAGATCATCTATAGAGATGAGATTATAAAATACTTCAATTTTGTTTTATTTATTTCTATACTATTTAAATACCTTGTAACAAGCATGATTTATATGTTGCCTTCTACATATGTCTTTACATATGCTTTTCATTAAAGAATAGGTAAATAGTGAGCTGATAAGTGCATAATACTAATGTATAATGCATTTATACCTTCTACTCTTTTTCACATATTTCTTATATATAACTCCCCAAAACTTCTTGAATACAAGACAAGCATAGTCCCAATTGAACAGAACAAGTCAGAAATATGTTGAGGTCATTGTCTTTGTTTTATTTAATCTCAACGCCCCTCACAGCTATTTAATACTACGTACAAATTCAGAGGAAGGACAGGGATTCCTGTTTCTGAATACTTTCTCAGTGCTTTTTCTCATTACCTCACAAAGATGACCTATTAGAAGCTTACATGAAGATGTTGGGAGAATAAGAAGCAGAAATGGACATTCTTACATGCCTGCTGCTGTATTAGTAATTAATTGCACAGAGGTAAGATATGAGGGAGAAGGTTAAAACAGCCATGATTTATTCATTGCCTTTAAGGGAGGGATATTTCTGTGGAAAAGAAAAGAAGGCAGGATGTCAAGTGTAATATCCTTGTCAGCAATTTTACAAACCTCTTGGTAAATAGAATAATGATATTTACTAGGAGAAAAATCGTTTTTCCATGCAATGCTCTTTATAGAATGCCCTTGGTTTAGGATTACCTTTAGCCAATAAATCTGGAATCACAAATTTATTAAACTTGGCTCTTTAAACAGTATTATATAAGCCATGGTATAAAACAGAAATAGCTAAAATTCTCTGGCTGTGTTAGGAAAATCCCTCAAGTGGAGACTATGTGTGCTCTTGGCCTAACCATGTCTTCTATAGGAGGAAGGACTTTGGAAACTGCTTCTGATGGCTCAGATTTCTCTCTAGTTTCTCTAAGCCAACCAATTTGTCTTTAAAATTAATAATAGGCAATATTTTTGATTCATGTGACTTAGATTTGAAAATATATTCCTTTACATTAACTAAAAAAGTGTAAAGAAAAAGAAAGAAAACCAAAAAAGAAAGTATTAATCAATACATTTCCCCCAGATAATAGGTGTGCCTTAAAAATGCAAAAGGGAGTGGATATTTATGTAGATCTTACCATATGCCCAGTGCTTTGCCTATGTCATTCCATATACAACAAACCATGTAAGGTAGGTACAATCATTCTTATGCTCATATATTATTATTAATAACACACAAATAGCTCTTTTAAATATGCAAGCTTATCTAGCTACTAAGTCAGGAATCTGGTATTTGAACCCAGTCTCTCTCTTATTTACCTGACTGCTGTCTTATAGGAGGAATTGAAGACTTTGATCACCCTTTCTATGGGTGCAATTCAAGAAAGAGTTCTCTACTTTAGAATCTGATGTGAAATCCCAATGTGTTAAAACACAGTACACAGTACTTTTTAGGTTTTGCAGCCCTGTACTTAACCCTTCTAAGCTACATATGGCCAAAAAAGTAACTTCATTGACTTTGGTTAGATATCAAATGCTAGACTCAATCTGGTGAAATTATTTTTCTTCTAATAAAATTTCCTTTGATGACATTCAGCACTCACTCTTGAAAAGTCACTTTTAATTACACTTTGACATTTATTCTACTTTATACCAAATAAATAAATAAACCCCATAACTTTTAATGAAATGGGTATGGGTTTTGCCCTGGTATCAGGTCAAAATTGAAAGAAGTTATCTATAAAGGCTTTTAAAAGTTTGGATGAAATTACTCCTTTTTTTAATCTAAAAATAAAGTGACATTTCTAGGATACATAGGTAGAAATATTTCTCCATTTTTGACATGTAATCCAAGGGGATTTATAACGCTTCTCTAGGAAAATGAACTCTAGAGAGGCTAAGATGATGAATAATTATAAGTAACAGAGTTCTCTTCTTTTGATGTTATTCCCCATTGCTTCTAATTCTCAATAAATAAATTTTACTGGGAAGAGAAGGGCAGTTGAGAAGTAGGTTCAGATAGGAATATGTCATGATGCTCATGGGCATCATAGCATGAAATCTAAATCCACAGGTGAGCAGATGGAATTGATCCATAATTAAAGTCATTTAGACCACACTTATATAATTATACTTAAAATACATAACTCATAGAAGAAAAAAGGGAATTGTCATGTTTTCTCATGATTTTCACTATTTTTCCAGCATTCACAAAACTCCTTTATGAAAGAGAGTTAGAATTTCAGAAATGAACAGATTTTAAGAAGATATAACAAAATACACAAAATCTAGATGACCTAGTCAAAATCCTTTTAGAAAAAATGTTTCTAATTGCCAAAATTGATTGGCTTTGTTACCCCTGTTGTTTTAACATGAATTAATAGTGACATGCAAAATAAACTGATTTGATTGTGGGTATGGTTCTTTTAGTGTGAAAAACACTAATAAAGGAAATTATTGGTTCCATAGTCTTTGACTCCAATAATGGGAATCATTCACATATTGAAAATTATTTTGGAAAGATCAAAGTAACTAACTCATCTAGTGATGATGATATGTATGATGTTTTTATTAATTGAAGAAAGTCCCAGAGAAGGTCGAAGTTGAACAGAGCCCTACTGGAACAGACACACAAGTCTCTGCCATCCAGTAATATACCTCCAGTAGTCTTTCTTTTTATGTGAACACTTAAAGTATGGTATTTATTCCAAATGACATTCTTAGAATCCATTCTGAATTTTTTTAACATGCAAAGTTAAAAAATGCCAGAAGAATGATACATTGTCTATTTTGTCAAATAGAGATGTGAATTGTATGAGAGGGAGAGAGAGAGAGAGCGAATCTCAATTCATGCTTCCTTTTTAAAGACAATTGAAATTGGGATGCTGTCAGTATCCCAACATGACTTTTTCTTATCTCCTAACTTTCTTCCTGCCTCAGTTCCTATCTGGAAATCAAATTAGTTAATGGTAGCTAATGTGACTATCAGAAGAAAATCAGGTCTTCCAGGTATTTTCCTGGGGCTCCATCTTACATCAAAATCTTTTTGCTGCAAAAAAGCAAATGAAGTACCCATCTGAATTGTCTAGCTAGAAGAGAAAAAGTTCAAAGACTGTAGAGATTGGGACCAAAGAAAGAAAATTACAAAAGAGACATTTTGGTATATCAAGTCTGAGCAATACATCTCATTTTTATGAAAAGAAAAGAAAGAAAAAACCTTGTGCTTCTAGTACTCTAGCCAACACAGTCTCTCCTATCTTCTAGCATCACTGGTTTCTTTCTAAGTGTTTTGTTGAAATATCAGCTAATCTAACACTGATTAGTGTTTCTTCTTTAGATGAAGAATTTACCTGAAGAATTTATTGGGGATTTGGGAAATACCACCTATGAAGATGAACTGGCAGAGGAAGAAATGGAACTACAATATTGTCTCAATGCCAATACCAATGCTATGGAGTGTTTTGAAGTTGAAATTACCCTTTCAATTTTTGTGTAAAGGAAGTGAAGGAAAAGTTTAGGTGCCCTCACATTGACTAGTCATCAGGTACTAGCTGCCCTTAGAGGAAGCACAACCTGGAAGAAACCACTTTGCTCCAGTGAGGACAATTCCTAGAGAATAATTCAAGTTTGAGTCATTTCCTGTCAATACTCACAATGGGGATCCAGGCATGGTGGCTTAAAACTATAACCTAGCTCCTCAGGAGGCAGAGATTTGGATGATAGAAGTTCTAGTTCAAAAAGGCAAGAAATTGGAGATCCCATCTCAACCAATAAAAGCTGGAGGTAGGGTAGTATGGATTTGCCATCCCAGCTAGCCAGGAAGTTTAAATAGGAGATTGTGGTCCAGTTCATCTCGTCATAAAACAAACAAGACCATATTTTAAAAATAACCAATGCAAAAATGGCTGGCAGCACGACTCAGGTCATGCCTAGCAAATATGAGGCTCTGAGTTGAATCCCCAATGCTCCCCCAAAAATATATATATATAACAGCAGAAAGATAACTGCTTAGATAACAAAAGGACATCTGGGTGAAGCATTCTAGTGGCTATTACCACCTGCCCAAACAACTTTACTCCAGCAATTATTGATATTTAAATTTACTCCTGACATGACATGAATGAGAGCCAAAGCCTAGGTTAAAATGGGATAAAAGCTACAGATGACCTCCTTGAACCTTAGAGAGCTTGGTCACTATTTGTAACACTTTTATTAAAATAAAAGTGAAAATTGAAGAAACCATTCATGTCAAGCTCAGTTGACTCTACAATGTAGATTACTTAATTTGTTGCCCCAGGATTTCTTTAAACGCCAAATGTTGACTTTCAGAGAGCACTTGAAAAAATCCTTGTTCTTTGGTCAATTTCATTGCTATCATGTAACTCCATTATTACTCTCCACAAGAGATTTTCTAAAATAGTTGGTGTTTTATTTAAAGTAAAAAAAAAAAAAAATCAATATTTCAAATTTCACTTTGAGTTTATTTTCTGTGCTGAAGTATTAGTCAAAATTTACAAATAAATGTAACTGATATTATTGTTATAATTATTAATGTTGAAGTGTTGCTAAATGCAATAAAGATTCAGATAGAATTACTTGCCATTCATAACTTAAGCCAGGCATACTGACCTAGATTATAGAGAACCATCCCTAGATGACTGTACAAAAAAACAGGATCAGTAAAGGGAAGCCCTACCTCCATGTCCACTACAGGAAGGAAATGAACAGTTCCCAGAACTATAAGTACTACCAGAGAGAGAGCTTTCTTAGAATCTACATGTCAAGACAGCTACTAATAAAAACAAGAACAATAAGACTACAGCAAAGGAATTCCTGAAAACAGAATTTATGTATGCATTTTTTTCTCTTTTTTAATTGTTATACTGGGTGGGGATACATTGTGGCATTTACAGAAGTTCTCACACTATTTCAAATATATCAGAGCTGACATGATATTCTCAAAATTTTAAATGAATACAAAAAGATACTTCTTTTAGTTTTCAACTACTAATATTCATAACACAGCATACATTTTCACAACAATAAGTAGCTTATGTATTTTTAGTACCACTTTGAACTATATTTCTACCCTCTTATTCTCTGCAGGCTTCATCCCCCCAGCTTATAAATATGATCAAGCCCTTCTCAGAAAACTAAGCCTTTCTTACCTTTGTGTTCCTAAGTCCCTTTTTTAATTAAGATACTTAAAAAAGTGGTCTGCAAGTGAAGGACTCACATTCTCTCTTCCAACCCACTTATTGCATTATTAAAATCAGGATCACACCCAAGTTGTGAACTAAATCTACTTAGATAAAGTCAACAAATCCTAAGTTGCAAATCAAATAACCTTCTTGTATAAGTCTCATTTTCTGTCTCAACTAAATTCACTACTATGAATGTACCTGTGAACACAGTTACACATACATACATGTTTAACTTTTGAAAGAAACAACCCAAACAATGTATGCACATATGAATAAATGAATAAAGAAAAATAAATAAATAAACAGGATTGATTAAAAATCACAAAAAAAGAACATATAATTATCAAACTTTTACCATTAATTTGTGAAATATGAGTGTGCTTTATATCTGCAAATTAAAAAATATAAAGAAACTCAAACAAATTCCAGACAGTGAAAAAATATTACAAACTCAGGTTCTCCTTTAAAGACTGAACTAGTTTATTACTCTATTTAGTTTGAACTTGATTCCCACATCTTTTATGATTAGAGCAAACTTTCAAATAAAGACTGCACCACAGGCAGTGATGAAAAAAGAGAAAGCTGCTAGATTTGATGTTATATATCTAGAAATTCTTATTCACTCTATGGATCACTGACCAAAGGCTGAAAATTTTCCAAATTAAAGCCATGAATGAGAAGAAAAGCTAGCCACTGACTGGGGCATTTCATCCTGATTTCATAGAGAGCTCATGCCTCTCCAGTTTGATGGGCCTCAGCAATGCTATTTTGGGTTAGTTACCAGGCAGCTCTATCTATGAGCCATGGGAGAGCACTCAACATTACAGTCTTCAATAGACTCAATACAATAGCTAACTACCAGCTACGTTTTTCTGTCAAAAACCCATATCAGAAACCTGGGTTATATAAAGTGGTTTTATACTGTAAGGCCCGTAATGAGCTTTCATGTAATTTAGGATAATTATGTAAATAAGTGACTCCTTACTAAAAAAGGAGTCAAGAATAAGGAGTATGAAAAGTAAACATAAATCCCAAAGGATAGTCAATAAGTAAAACAAGAGATTTCAAAGATTTATTAGCTCTTTCAAGACTCCAGCATACAGCTTTGCCAATCAGCTCTTGTTTCCAGTATACTAAAATAGAAAACTTGATTCTTCCCTCCCCAGATACCCTGCAATCTGAATAGAAACAAATACTCCTCCATTTTACATTTAGGCAGACACAATTATTCTTTGGTCTTAAAATTTTGTTCTATCCAAATCTAAAAGTTACTAGGGATCACAAGTGTGGGGCCTGAGAGGGAATACATGGGAAATAAAGAAAATGAGAATATTTTTTCACAGCAGATATGCATCTACTTACTGAATACTTTCTGAGGATTGACCCACATGTAACAGAGCTTCAACATTTCCAAATTCTAATTCTGCTTTTATTTCTGAATATGTTTTTTTAATAAATGTACCATTTAGCCACTCTCACTGAAATTAATTCTCATCTCCCTCATCAGCATCATGGGGATGTGACATGTAGATACACAGGACTCATTCATTCATAGAAGGAAAGCAAACTTAATTAAATTATTAATAATGTATAAACAATGTGGCCTGAGTTTCCATTTTGCAATGGACTCCACATATTACATAGCGAAATCTACCTTTCATTCCTTCCATCAAATTAACCATCACTCCTGTAATAGCATTCTACCTCCTAAACTAACCTATAATATAATACTTATCTACGTCACTTAAATGGTTCGGGCCTTCAGCATCCTAACAGGGGAATGTAATTTTGATGGGGATTTTTAGGAAAAGTTCCTCAGCAGTTGGTACAATTGTGAGTAGGAGTTATGAGAGAAGAGTTGGGGAAATGATATTTCAGCCACTTGGAATAGCATTGGGCCACTATAAGGTAGGAAAGAGGATGGTAGCTCTCTGTCTGTTCCTGTTCTTCTCTCAGTTAGTCTAGGCATATTATACAGCTCTTAGATTCCTGCTTGCAATTTCTGGCCCAATATTCATCTATATTTATCATCAGATTTTAGCATTGTTGGTTTTTTTTTCTTTTTTTTTTCTTTTATTATTCATATGTGCATACAAGGCTTGTGTCATTTCTCCCCCTGCCCCACCCCCTCCCTTACCACCCACTCCACCCCCTCCCTCTCACCCTCACCCTCCTCAATACCCAGCAGAAACTATTTTGCCCTTATTACTAATTTTGTTGTAGAGAAAGTATAAGCTATAATAGGAAGGAACAAGGGTTTTTGCTGGTTGAGATAAGGATAGCTATACAGGGCATTGACTCACATTGATTTCCTGTGCGTGGGTGTTACCTTCTAGGTTAACTCTTTTTGATCTAACCTTTTCTCTAGTTCCTGGTCCCCTTTTCCTACTGGCCTCAGTTGCTTTTAAGGTATCTGCTTTAGTTTCTCTGCGTTAAGAGCAACAAATGCTAGCTAGTTTTTTAGGTGTCTTACCTATCCTTACTCCTCCCTTGTGTGCTCTCGCTTTTATCATGCCCTCAAAGTCCAATCCCCTTGTTGTGTTTGCCCTTGATCTAATGTCCACATATGAGGGAGAACACACGATTTTTGGTCTTTTGGGCCAGGCTAACCTCACTCAGAATGATGCCCTCCAATTCCATCCATTTACCAGCGAATGATAACATTTCGTTCTTCTTCATGGCTGCATAAAATTCCATTGTGTATAGATACCACATTTTCTTAATCCATTCATCGGTGGTGGGGCATCTTGGCTGTTTCCATTATGGAAACAGCATTGTTGTTTTTAATCTGTGCCACTGACTCTTACAATTTAGCACTTATACTCAGGATTTCTTTATGTCTAAATTCTGTGCTGTTAGATATTCCTAACCTTCTGTAGTAGAAAGAAGAGGTCAGAGAGAGGCTCACTTTTAATGCTTGCATACACATTGCCCATGACAAGATACAACCACACCAAACTATGTACCTTATACAGCCTGCTGTCTTCATATGGAACTCACTACCAAGCCAGGCCCAAAGAAATTTAACCAGCAAATATCTTTACCTGTGTTTTTCAGGTAAATTCAAGGTCTGATGACTTGGAAGGGTTGAACTTCCTGATGGAATCACCTTCTTCTTCCTATATTTTTTGTAGACTGTTTGCATGCTTCAACTATAGAACCAGTCACATTTTTGGATGTTTGGAGTGAGGAACTGAGACAAGAAAACAAGATCTCTGGACTCTTAAAAGGGCTGCAAATGAGCCAATGAAAACATTTGAAATGGAAACCCTATAGTCATCAAAGACACCTCTCCTGCTTCTTGATTTTCCCTTTTTTGAAAATTGTCAATGCTTTTCTAAATGAGGTAGTGCCACTGTGAACTGGGCCAACATACTCAAGAGAATGCCTGAGTGCACTCTTTCAAGTCCTGCAAGAGGTAATAAACCAAAACTTAGTGAGATCAGACACCCTAGCTTCATGCATGCCTCTCTGCCACCTGCATGTATATAAGAAGTTTCAGAGTTAGCCCTTCCTTTCCCATTAGAAGTGGCATATTGGCATTTATGCTGGTTCTAAAGGATCAGGTCCACAGAACCACAACTCCTTTCAATTACCTAGAATGGCTGAACACAGCAGACATTGGAAGAGTCCCTCTACAGACTTTTACAAGAAGTGACTGTGAGAGATTCCAAGATGGTGGCTAGAGGGAGGAAGCAGAAAGCGTGCCTCCTATAGTGAAATCTTGGAGAGATGCTGGAGACACACCTTGCAGGCAAAACCACCAAGAAGAGGCAAAACTTTGACCCCCCACACACACCTCCAGCCGGCGCAGAGCATCTCCACTTCACATTAAATGGAGAAACCGGGAGGACCCCCGGGCTGCCAGTCACCTGTGTCCAGACCGCTTGGGAAGATGTGGACAAGGTGAGCTTAGCAGTACTGCAGTACTCCCACAGACAACCCTGGGCCAGAGCAACATAGTCCCCTGGATAGACCGACCTCCACCCAGGGAAAAAGAGAAACTGAGTAATAAGCAATAAGAACAATAAAGACACATGGGAAAGAGGGTGGGGTGCACTGAGCACCAAAGATTGGGGAAAGGGAATCCTTCCCAGAACTGTAAATAAACAAGCCGGGCGGGCCGGAGAGGTTCCAGCGGGAGCGAGGGTGCGTGCCCAGCAACCAGGGGCGGGAAAGCTTGTGAAGGTGGCGAGGGAGGAAAACTCCACAGGAGAGGGGGGAAGACCCACTTCCTATGTGAACTGTAAACAAACACATAGACCTGAGAAAGCAGGTGCAGTGTCACCTCCCCCAGTGTGCTTGGAAAGGGGAAAGCTTGTAGCAGAGGCTCAGGAACAGGAGAACTCTGAATAAACAAAGCCTCCAGGGCCAAGTGAGTGTTAAGCTCACCTCTGAGATCTGCATAAATAATGCCTCCAGCAACAGCAAGCTAACAGTAGCAGGCAGGTAAGCCACAGCCACAGATAACATTCTCAGAACTGTCTCCAGATTCTTTTTTTTTTTCTCTCTCCCTACCTTTGATGAGAAAACAACCAAACTACACTTGCACACTGAAAAACTTACTGAAACTGTATTGCATTTGAACTTGGGGCACTTGGTGGGGTTTTGTTTTGTGCGTGTGTGTGTGTAGTTTTGTTCTACTTTATGCGTCCCCTTTGATGAGACAACTACAGAACAACATCTGAGGCACCATTTCCAGGATTGGAGACTGAGACGGACCCCCAAATTATTAAGACTGAAACTTCATTGCATTTGAATTGGAGGATTTTTTTTAATCTATTTTTCATTTTGTTTTATTTTATTTATATATATATATATATATATATATATATATATATATATTTCTTACATTTACTTATCTTTATTTTTATTCTTCTCTTTATTCTTTTTATTTTTTATTTTCAATCCTCTCTCTGTCTCTCTAATGCCTGTTAAGCTTAATGTCGATTAGTACACTAACGCTCCCTGTTTATACATTTGAAACTTGTTTGATTCCTTGTTTTGTTTTCTCCTACTTGTCTATTTGTTTTTCCCTTTTCTTTAACTTCTTGCTTTCCATCTCCTCTAACCCTTCCATTCTAAATATTACCATTGTTATTATTACAAGCTAGAAAACACTTCATTGCACAAAGTACAGGGACAGTAACAACACCAAGGATAATGACAGGAAGACAGAAAAAACAGGGAAACCAGTTTCCCCATAGCAAAAAATTAGTACAGGAACCAGAGGGGAGTGAAGAAAACAGATACTCAGATCCAGACTCCAACAAAATGAAGATAATCTATGCCAAAGGACCCAATGAAACCCACACGAATAATTTAAAAGAAGACATACTACAGGTACTCAATGAGAATTTTATAGAGATGATACTGGATATGGTCAACCAAAATGTACAGGAGACACTCAAGAAATTCCAAGACAACAAAAATAGAGAATTTGAAAAAGCAAAAGAAGAAATAAAGAAAACCATAGAAGCACTGTATAAACACCAAAGTGAAATAGAGAACAGGATGAATAAACAGATAAATGAACTGAGGACAAAAATAGACAACATAAAAGAGGAAACCACCCAAGATATGGAAAACCTCAGAAAAAAGAATGAAACAGAACTGCAAAACAAAACAAAAGGCCAATCCAGTAGAAGAGAACAAACAGAAGACAGAATCTCAGAACTTGAAGATGAGATGGTAATTAAAGGAAAAACCGAAGAACTATTAATTAAATAACTCAAGACCTGTGAAAAGAAAATGCAAGAACTCACTGACTCCATCAAAAGACCAAACTTGAGAATCATGGGCATCGAAGAAGGAGAAGAAGTACAAGCGAAGGGAATGTGTAATGTATTCAACAAAATAATAACAGAAAATTTCCCAAATCTGGAGAAAGATATTCCCATACAGATGCAAGAGGCCTCCAGGACACCAAACACACCAGATCAAAATAGAACTACTCCATGACATATCATTAAAACAACAAGTTCAGAAACTAAGGAAAGAATATTGAAGGCTGTAAGAGGGAAAAAACAAGCAACATACAAAGGTAAACACATCAAAATCACAGGAGACTTGGCAACAGAAACATTAAAGGCAAGAAGAGTGTGGGGTGAGATCTTCTGGGCACTGAATAAAAATAATTACAACCCCAGGATACTCTACCCAGCAAAACTATCATTCAAAAAAGATGGAGCAATAAAAGTCTTCCATGATAAGCAGAAAATAAAACAATATGTGACCACAAAGTCACCACTACAAAAGATTCTTCAAGGGATTCTGCACACAGAAAGTGAAACCCAACTTAACCATGAAAAGATAGGCAGCACCAAATCACAGGAAAAGAAAAAGCAAGAAAGTAGAGAGTAACCTCAACTTAGGTACACACAATCAAACCTTCAAACAACTAAGACAACTAGATGACAGGAATCACCACATACCTATCAGTACTAATGCTTAATGTTAACGGGTTTAATTCACCCATCAAAAGGCACTGCTTGACGAACTGGATTAAAAAGGAAGATCCAACAATTTGTTGCTTACAGGAGACCCATCTCACCAACAGGATGAAAGGCTGGAAGAAAATTTACCAAGCCAATTGCCCCAGAAAACAGGCAGGAGTAGCAATACTTATCCCTGACAAAGTAGACTTCAAACCTACATTGATCAAACAAGATAAAAAAGGATATTCCATACTAATAAAAGGGAATATAGACCAAAAGGAAATAATAATCATCAACCTGTATGCACCCAATGTCAACGCACCCATTTCATCAAACATACCCTGAAAATCCTAAAAGCATATATTAATGCCAACACAGTGGTTGTGGGAGACTTTAACACCCCATTATCATCAATAGATAGGTCATCCAAACAAAAACTCAATAAAGAAATCCAAGATCTAAAATTTACAATAGATCAAATGGGCCTACTTGATGTCTACAGAACATTTCATTCAACTTCTACACAATATACATTCTTCTCAGCAGACCATGGAACCTTCTCCAAAATAGATCATATCTAGGGCACAAAGCAAGCCTCAGCAAATATAAGAAAATAGAAATTATACCATGCATACTATCTGATCACAATGCAGTAAAAGTAGAACTCAACAACAAAAGTAAAGACAAAAAACATGCAAACAGGTGGAAACTAAATAACTCATTACTTAATGAACAATGGATCATTGATGAAATAAAAGAGGAAATTAAAAAGTCCTGGAAGTCAATGAAAATGAAAACACAACCTACCGGAACCTATGGGACACAGCAAAGGCAGTCCTGAGAGGAAAGTTTATAGCCATGAGTGCATATATTAAGAAGACTGAAAGATTCCAAATTAATGACCTAATGATACATCTCAAACTCCTAGAAAAACAAGAACAAGCAAATCCCAAAACAAATAGAAGGAGAGAAATAATAAAAATAAGAGCTGAAATCAATGAAATAGAAACCATAAAAAACCATACAAAGAACTAATGAAACAAAAAGTTGGTTCTTTGAAAAAATAAGCAAGATCGATAGACCCCTGGCAAACCTGACTAAAATGAGGAGAGAAAAAACCCAAATTGGTAGAATCAGGAATGCAAAAGGGGAGATAACAACAAATACCATGGAAGTCCAGGAAATCATCAGAGACTACTTCGAGAACCTATATTCAAATAAATTTGAAAATCTAAAAGAAATGGACAGATTTCTAGATACATATGATCATCCAAAACTGAACCAAGAGGAAATTAATCACCTGAATAGATCTATAACACAAAATGAAATTGAAGCAGAAATCAAGATTCTCCCCAAAGAAAAGTGCAGGAACTGATGGATTCTCTGCTGAATTCTATCAGACCTTTAAAGAAGAACTGATACCAACACTCCTTAAACTGTTCCACTAAATAGAAAGGGAAGGAAAACAGCCAAACACATTTTATGAAGCCAGTATTACACTTATCCCAAAACCAGGCAAAGACACATTCAAAAAAGAGAACTATAGGCCAATCTTCTTAATGAACATTGATGCAAAAATCCTCAACAAAATAATGGCAAACCGAATTCAGCAACACATCAAAAAGATTATTAACCATGACCAAGTAGGCTTCAACATAGGAATGCTGGGGTGGTTCAACATACGAAAATCAATAACGTAATAAACCACATTAACAGAAGCAAAGGCAAAAACCACTTGATCATCTCAATAGATGCAGAAAAAGCCTTTGATAAGATCCAACACCATTTCATGATAAAAGCTCTAAGAAAACTAGGAATACAAGGAAAGTACCTCAACATTATAAAAGCTATATATGACAAACCTACAGCCAGCATTATACTTAATGGAGAAAAATTAAAACCATTCTCTCTAAAATCAGGAACCAGACAAGGATGCCCACTATCTCCACTCCCATTCAACATAGTACTGGAATACCTAGCCAGAGCAATTAGGCAAGAAGAAGGAATAAAAGCAATACAAATAGGTCAAGAAACTGTCAAAATATCCCTATTTGCAGATGACATGATCCTATACCTTAAAGACCCAAAAAACTCTACTCAGAAGCTTGTAGACATCATCAATAGCTACAGCAACGTAGCAGGATAAATAATCAACATAGAAAATTCGTTAGCATTTCTATACACTAACAATCAGCAAACTGAAAAAGAATGTATGAAAACAATTCCATTTACAATAGCCTCAAAAAAAAATCAAATACCTAGGTGTAAACCTAACAAAAGATGTGAATGACCTCTACAAGGAAAACTATAAACTTCTGAAGAAACAGATTGAGGAAGACTATAGAAAGTGGAGAGATCTCCTATGCTCATGGATTGGTAGAATCAACATAGTAAAAATGTCTATACTCCCAAAAGTAATCTACATGTTTAATGCAATTCCCATCAAAATTCCAATGACATTCATTAAAGAGATTGAGAAATCTACCATGAAATTTATATGCAACACAAGAGGCCACAAATAGCCAAGGCAATACTCAGTCAAAAGAACAATGCTGGAGGTATCACGATACCTGACCTCAAACTATATTACAAAGCAATAACGATATACAGCATGGTACTGGCACAAAAACAGACATGAAGACCAGTGGAACAGAATAGAAGACCCAGATATAAAGACACACAACTACAGCCAACTTGTCTTTGACAAAGGAGCTAAAAATATATGATGGAGAAATAGCATTCTCTTCAACAAAAACTGCTGGGAAAACTGGTTAGCAGTCTGCAAAAACTGAAACTAGATCCATGTAAATCTCCCTATACCAATATTAACTCAAAATGGATCAAGGATCTTAATATCAGACCACAAACTCTAAAGTTGATACAGGAAAGAGTAGGAAATACTCTGGACTTAGTAGGTATAGGTAAGAACTTTCTCAACGAAACCCCAGAAGCACAGAACTAAGAGATAGCATAGATAAATGGGACTTCATAAAACTAAAAAGCTTCTGTTCATCAAAAGAAATGGTCTCTAAACTGAAGAGAACACCCACAGAGTGGGAGAAAATATTTGCCAGCTACACATCAGACAAAGGACTGATAACCAGAATATACAGGGAACTTAAAAAACTAAATCCTCCCAAAACTAATGAACCAATGCAAGTGAACTAAACAGAACTTTCTCAAAAGAAGAAATTTTAATGGCCAAAAAACACATGAAAAAATGCTCACCATCTCTAGCAATAAAGGAAATGCAAAATAAACCCACACTAAGATTCCACCTTACCCCTGTTAGGATAGCCATCATTAGCAACACCACCAATAACAGGTGTTGGTGAGGATGCGGGGAAAAAGGAACCCTCTTACACTGTTGGTGGGAATGTAAACTAGTACAACCACTCTGGAAAAAAATTTGGAAGCCTCTTAAAATGCTAAGCATTGATCTACCATTTGATCCAGCAATACCACTCTTGAGGATATACCCAAAAGACTGTGACACAGTTTACTCCAGAGGCACCTGCACACCCATGTTTATTGCAGCACTATTCACAATAGCCAAGTTACAGAAACAGCCAAGATGCCCCACCACTGACAAATGGATTAAGAAAATGTGGTATCTATACACAATGGAATTTTATGCAGCCATGAAGAAGAACGAAATGTTATCATTCACTGGTAAATGGATGGAATTGGAGAACATCATTCTGAGTAGGGTTAGCCTGGCCCAAAAGACCAAAAATCGTATGTTCTCCCTCGTATGTGGACATTAAATCAAGGGCAAACACAACAAGGGGATTGGACTTTGAGGGCATGATAAAAGCGAGAGCACACAAGGGAGGAGTAAGGATAGGTAAGACACCTAAAAAACTAGCTAGCATTTGTTGCCCTTAATGCAGAGAAACTAAAGCAGATACTTTAAAAGCAACTGAGGCCAATAGGTGAAGGGGACAAGGAACTAGAGAAAAGGTTAGATCAAGGAGAATTAACCTAGAAGGTAACACACATGCACAGGAAATCAATGTGAGTCAACTCCTTTTATGGCTAGCCTTATCTCAACCAACAAAAACCCTTGTTCCTTCCTATTATTGCTTATACTCTCTCTTCAACAAAATTAGAGATAAGGGCAAAATAGTTTCTGCTGAGTATTAAGGGGTTGGGGGAGAGAGGGAGGAGGTGGAGTGGGTGGTAAGGGAGGGGGTGGGGGTAGGGTGGAGGAATGACTCAAGTCTTGTATGCACATATGAATAATAAAACAATAAAAGAAGCGACTGTGATCCAGTCATCTATGTATACACAAAAGACTAAGTCATTTCCAAGAAAATTGAAAAATATACCCTGGATTGCACATGATTTTTTTTCCTCCTCTATAGTAAAAATAATACCAACTAGATACACTGATTTAAAAGTAGGAATTCAGATGTACAATTCAATAATACCTCAGAATAAAATATACTTTTAGTTTCTCAATAAAAGTCAATGCATCAGTGCTTTTACCTATAAATCATATTGAAATATTAAAGCAAAACAATTTTTATTAGCTTTGTATTTACTTCATGCTTAATATATATGAGAATTTTTTAAATCCCAAAGAACAATACGGGAAAGCAAAGACAAGGCTTTCACCTCCCTCCATTACCCATTTAAGCTTTGCTCTGAATTTACAACTATATAACGTCAGTAAGTATGGAGTATTAGCATTCATTGCCACAAAGGAGATCTGACTTCTGTTGTTTTGTTGTTGTCCTTTTTATTTCTAATTCATCTTTAAGATTTTTCTAATTTATTTTCTCTACTATGTTCACATTTCTGACTTTCATTTCCTATTTTCTATTTTTCTTTTTCCAGGCCTTTTCTGTTAAATTTTAATTTATAAGCCATGACAGCTGATGGAGGATAAGCATGTAAAGCCAGGAGTCAGTATTTTCTTTCAGAATTATTGTAAAAACATATTTTGATATTTTCTTTTGTTTTAATGACCAGACTACCTTTAATGATGTGGTTTGTTGAAATGCAATTGTAGCATGCTATGTCATTAGTGATTTAATATTAGAAATGTATTCCAAGGAATCAGGAATGCCTTTATCAAGTGTATCTGACTGCTTTTTAAATTCCATTGGCATTTTACATGTACCAGTAACATGTGTAAAAGAAATGTGCACACTGTCTTTGATTGCATCATTTATTCAGAATGATTGAAATACACACCCTGTGTAGCTCCATGCTTAGTATCAGTGGTGCACACCCTGCATGCTCTCTCCTGTCCTCATCCATGCAGGGCAGCCAAGTGTCTATAGTTTATACAGTCTCCCAAAGGTCATAACTTAGGTAATGATAGCTTAAATTTGCATAGAAAACCTAACTCTCATGTTGATAATGTGGAAAGTCAGATAAAAAATTGATGTAGCATTTACAACCTTTTCTTTTCTTTACACTTTCATTCCAAAATGAAGAACTTCAGTATCACTGCACAGTACTAATTTCTTCATTATTAGTGACCACTGAAGCCCATCCGTGGTACACTAAGCCCAAAAGGCTATGTGTGGTACCTTCATTTTACTAATAAATACAATGCTAAAATTAATTCTAAAGTACAAAGAAATAAGATGATGGCACTACTAAAAACAAAACAATAACAGGAATAGTAATAACCAATACTTACATTTGTTAGGTATTAGACATTAATCAAAGCCTTTTACAGATATTAGCCCATTTACTGCTATAAATTTCGTATCTTAGATCTGTGTAAAGTTTCCTGTTTAAATATCACTTTTTGAGAAACAATTCAGAGATCACAAAGTAAGGTCAATTCCCCAATCTCAGTTCATAAAGTTAGACCAAAAATAGAAGTTCAAAAAACTCTGCAATTCCAAAACTGTATCACTTTTCACCTCATACCTATTAGAATGGCTATTATCAAAAAGTCAAAAGATAATTAATATTGGTGAGAATGTAGAGGAAAAAACCCTTTCATGCTGTTGTATATTAGTAAAACCATTATGGAAAAATGTATAAATGTACTAAAAAATCTAAATAGAAATAACATGTGATCCAACTTTCCCACTATTGGGTATATATCCAAAGAAAATAAAACGAGTATGTTGGAAAGATATCAGAATGCCCATATTTATTTCAGCACTATTCACAATAGTGAAGATATGGAATAAATATAAGTTTTCATCAACTGATGTATGAATGAAAAATGTGACACATGGTACACGTAAAGGAATGATATGTCATGATATGAATTCACCTGGAAGATATTGTGTTATGTGAAATACTTCAGGCAAATACTTCATGATCTCATTCACATGTAAAATCTAAAAAAATTAATCTCATTTAGTAGAATGGCTGTTACCAAAGATTGGTGTGATTAGGACAGGGGTGAGAGATGTTAATCAACTGACACAAAATTCCATTTAGATAAGAAGAATAAATTCAAGAGATCTGAGTGCAGTATGGTAATGATCGTTAATAATATATGCATTCCTAAAAATAATATAAGAATAGATGTAAGGTGATCCCACTTCAAAAATGATAACTATGTGAACTAATGAAATGATAATTAGCTAGGTTATGTTATTCCATAATGCACATACTTCAAAATATGTGGTGAACATTAAATACAAACAATTTTACCTGTGATTTTAAAATATGTTAATTTTAAAACTAAGAGGGAATTACTGTCTCTGTGGCCACAAACAGACATATCAAATTCCACTAGGTACTAACCTCTCCCCAAGCAGGCAATGGTTTTCTTGAGTACAAAGATTTCCACTAACACTGTTACCTCTGACCCTGTGCTAATACTGCTGATTCCTTTGGTATATTAGTATTTATTGCTTGGCAATACATGCATTGCTGCAACTTATATGTTAAATGGGTGACTAATTATATGTATGTTGATGTTTTCTAGAGGTAGGGTTTATCACTTTTAACAAAAATTTTAAAATGTTGTAGAGTAGTGTGACAAAGTGGGTATTTCTTCACTTATCTACATTGTATATCCCTAATAGATATCTAGCATACTATAGTTTGTACCTCAATATTTTATGTGGTATTGATAAAACAAAAGATTTTATTGGTTTCTATTTACACTTTTTCCTTTTTCCTGAGAATCATATACATGAGCTCAATCAGAGCTGAGATGACAGTGAAATCTGAGGAACAAATTTCTTACCCTTTTTCAGAAGCTTTTCACTCTGAAGCTAAAGGTTTCTTTATACGATCAAATTTTCAGATTCATCTCTTCTCTCCTTAGGGTAACTTATTTCTCAGAAGGTTCTTTGGTCCTTTGAGAAATACCATTCTTGTGAAACTATCTCATACTTCAGAGTGTATGGCCAGCCACCTTCATCCAAGAGGCAGCTATAAATAAGCCTCAGCTGATTTCCCTGCATTGGTATAATCATGACTTATTATTAGCAAAATGGTTTTCTCAAAACTGGTTAAAATTCATGACTAGGAATTATAGGTTATCTACGTTGACTTTTAACAAATGTTTTTGACATAAACTTTGGTGCTAACCACACATGCTTTCTGATCCCCATCTTTAATTTGCCCCTTTGCATTAAACTCAGTTACTTAATTAGTTTTGTACAATGACTCTCAAGGGATGCCAAAGCATAGAAGAGCAACACACAGGCTCCCAGCTGTTCTTTCCCTGCCACAACTGAAGTACCATGATCTAAGTATAAAATGGTAGAACTTTCATCAGCCTGGAATCTTGATTTATAGTATTTGCTGATTTCCATGGTGTGAATGCTCTTAGCATGACCAGTTTTGAACTATTAGTGTGAAGTTATCATAAGTGAAGTTAGAAAGACATGAGCATCATTGGCTGTCATCAACTCCTACATGTCACATCTAACACAATATTGAAAATGCCAAAAGTGGACAGAAGAAAATACCACACTATGTATTTAAGGTAAATAATATTTAACATAGATTTTGTTGTGCCTAGACAACTACATAACTATTACTGTCTAAGGAATTGAGATAGTATAAAAGTGTGTTGTGGGCTAGGAAATAAATCTAAGTAAGAAAGTTTCATAAATTCATTCAAGAATGACAAAATGTCTCCCACATTCTGCAAAGGTGATAAACATAAACTCAGACTCAACCAACGTTTTACGAAATGAACACCGCATATCAAGAGTAATGCGATTTCTGCATATGTCACCCACATATCACTACAAACCCATTTATCTTACCTCTGCTTTGCAGGTGAGAAAAGTAAAGCACATGTAATTAGAAAAAAATATGAGAAGGATTTGAATCCAAATTCAGCATCCTGATTCTGCATCATATGGTATAGACTCTAAAATAAATAAATAAATAATATGATTGAATATACCTGAAGAAAATAAAGTTTTATTCTGATCAAAAGTTTCATTCTGAAGGTAATCATAGTCAAACATGTTAGAGATTAGAAAAAGACACTATTTGAAGTTTTTCATTTAATTCCTCTAGCTTCACAGTATAGTATTTAAGTTCCCACATACCATATTCCCCTTGTGGGAAAGTGAATTGATTCTCAACCACCAATTTGCATTAGCAATTATAAAATCTCCAGCATGGAGAATTATTTCCAGCAACAGAAGTTTGGTAGAAACATTTATTTTTAAAAATCTCTGTTTGTTCCTTGTTCTTTCCTAAACTCATGAGATCCTGAGTATACTGTCCCCACACAAGGGAAATTTCCTTAGCAAATGTCAAATATTAGTAATCTTGTAAGATATATACACCATAGCAATATAATAATTTGACACACTAGATTATAAACTAGCTTTTTAAATACCATTTTGTTATAAAGTGTCCCAGAAGTCTATATATTTAGAATATTTGAATAAGTAGTTCTACCAATATTGTACATTTGAAAGCCAATTTCTGGATCCACAGTGGTCTACAAAAGGTCCCTGACTTTTTCTCCATACATCTCATTAGCACAACTAATGTTTAATCGCAGTTAACTATAATATATGATAAAAGTTAAATTAAATTAATTCATTTCTAAGTTAAACATGGACAAAGAATTGAATTGACAAGTGGATTAATTTTCTGGAAGAATAGCTGACTGTATTCACTCATGGTATTAGAGGTATTTTCACAATGTCTACCAAGAGCATAATTTTACAATTTACAGAAGTGCCCTGAATTAATTACATTTTCAAAAGCAAACACAGGAAGTTTTCTTATTCCCAAAACTCTTTTTAACTTCAGCACACCAAATCGGAAATTAGTCTCATGTAGGTAAGAAGACAAAATGAGTTCATTAAATTGTTCTTTCTGAAGTTCTTCGTGGTAAAAATAAAATCCCTCTGCCATCTATTTAGAATTTATACCAAATGTTGCTTCTCTAAGATCTCTGAAAATTTTTCAGACTTTAAACATACCAATCTATAATTTGGGGAAGGTTGCTGTTCCAAGTAATTTATTTTTAGATGGTCCCTTACCTTTTGTCCATCTAATTCCTTCAGGTACTTCTCAGGCCCATCCTCTTAGTTCCCTCGTCAAATTTGTCTTAGCACCTCCCTATTTTGAGCAGAGGGTTTTAGCCTTTAAATAGCTGTTCATAACTGATGCCATCAAAGCAACAGCTGTGCCATTGTCAAGCTGGCCAGGAGGGTTATGTGAATGAGGACGTAATGCACTTTTCCAAACAGAGTTAAGTCTTGAATTGTGGGAATACTAGGATAAACAGTGATGAGTCCTTTGTTTTTAGTTTCAGCTTTGCCATCATTTGTTGGCTGAGCATCTGTGATTTACCTGTCCCTCCAGGACTCAGTTTTTCCAACATGTAAAAGGTAATGTTGAATTGAAGTTTCTTTCATATCTGAAATACTAGCAGTTAAAAACAATGACACAAGAATAAATGACTTGTCAAGGAGTAAACTGCATCAGAGAATTCCAGTTCATTTAACAAGTGACAAAGGACCCCAGCTACCAACCCATAACTCAATCACTCACCCTTCAGAAAACCTGCCTATGGATGTTTTTCACTTACACCAAGCCCACAGTCATCCTCACATTCAGTGAAAAGTCTCCATAGTCAAACCAATCACACCACAAAGGAAAATCTCACATGTATTAATCAACCTAGTTCATTATAATCATAAATATAATAAACAAACATGACTAAACATTGGAAGAAAATCAGTATCACACAAGAAAATGACCAAGATAAATAAACAAAATGATGACGCTGGTGGAAGTAAGCTTAACTCAGCAGCAGAAAAAGTTCCATAAATTCTTATTTAATGAGCCAGGCATGGTAGTTCATGCTTATAATCCCAGCTAATCAGGTGGCAGAGACAGGAGAAGTGTGACTTCAAGGCCATCCTGGGAATTAGGCAAAGGTAGGGAGATCCTATCTCAAAAACAATACAAACAAAAAAGCTAGGGGTATGGTTTGGGTGGCTAATGGTCTTAAAGATACTATAGGTAATAGTCTATTCACAAAAACATAAAATTTTAGAAATTATGTCATATAAAAGAAACAATTCATTGAAGGGTTATTTTCTCCCTCTCCTGCACCTCTGTGCTATCAAAATAATACTTTTTGACATCACTTTGGAATTCAGTAAATACATCTTACTTCTCTAGTAGATAGCAACCTCTGCTTCATATGTTTTGTTAAACATCTTTTACTTCATGTCTTGTCTGTAATTCCAGCACCCAGCAAAACTTTAATTTATAATGGAAAAATGAGTAAGTAGTTAATAAATGATCATTAATTAATTAAAGAAAAAACTTAAGGCCAAAAAAGCCATAAGTGGTCAATTTGATTAAGCCCATCCTGTACTAAGCACAATAAATGAAGGAGGGGGAAAAAAAGCAACATGAAACAAAATTACCCTAGGAAATATTCTGGTAAAATTTTATAATTCACAATTCAAAGAACAAACATATTTACATAATTAAAATAACTGAAATTATTAGATAATCCATCACTAATATTCAAACTGATAAAAACAGAAATTTGTCATTGAACTTATACCAGAAAAACTATCAGATATAAAGGGAAAATTCAGGAACACAAAATAATTCTATAATTTTTCCTACAACAAAATCATCAAAGATTTGTTACAGAATAAGGAACAAAGAACCCAAGAACAGGGATAACATGGGATACAATGACACCAAAGAAATGTAGAAAGTTTCATTACTGTGAAACTTCTTTCTGATAAATAGGCTCTGTTAGAACAAGTCTTAGAATATTATTTTAATACAGAAATGTTAAAGCAACAGAGGTCAACATGAGAACCATAACATTGCAAGTGATGTATTAGAGTTTCCTGTTTCTACAATCCAGAAGGAAATCTGTCCATATAGACAGAGAACAGAACAATTAATGAAAGTTACTGAACAGTTACTGCATTCAGCTTTAACCAAGTAAAAACAATAATATAACAAAAATTGAAACAATGAGCATAAGAGGTAAAAGGAAAGTCAGGGCTACTAATTTCTTATGTTTACAGTAGAAACCAACAAGGAATATTTAGGAAAATCAAGTAAAAACTACAAAAACACTAAAATTATGAATATCAAAACATATGTATTGAAGAGGAACACAGGATTAATAGAAATATACCAAAATTGTTTCATTTTGTGGTGATGTGCCAATAGATATTATCAAAGTTGATCAGTCAGCCAAAATATAAACTTAATGGTGATCACCAGAAGCAGCAAGTCCGGAAATGCCTATCAGTGACTGCTTTGGACAATGGGGAGAGGAACTAGGATGTGGAAATGGGGAGTGAGTTCCTTATAAGGTTGTCCACTTTATACCATTTAATATTCTTTTTTTTCTGTTTTTGTAGTACTTGGGACTGGACTCAGGGTCTTGCATCTACTAGGCAGGCACTCTATCACTTGAGCTGTGACTCCATTGTTTTGTGCTTTTGCTTTGATGTGCAGATAGGATCTAGAGCTCATGTTGTTTGGGCTGTCCTTGAACTGCAATCTTCCTACCTCTGCCTCCAGAATATCTAGCATTATAGGCAGGTACTGTCATGTATGTCCTTATTTCTTTGTTTTTTTTTTAAATCAATGGTTATAAGTTGTACAAATAATGGATTTCATTTGATATTATCACACGTCATATAATGTACCTTGATCATATTCCACCATTTTCCTTTCTTCCCCCTCATTTCACCTCCCTGTCAGTCCCCTTCTTTTCCCTAATAGTCTTCCTTCTACTTCATCTCATTTTACTCCAACTAGATTCCACATATAAGAGAAATGTGATGCTTGTATTTCTGAGTCTGGTTTATTTTGCTTAACCTGATGATTCTTTAACATATGTTTTCTCATAGTATTTTCAGGGTAAGTGAATATTTGTGATATGAAAATGAGTCTAAAATGATTTTGATAACATTAATAGCTTCTATTAGAGATTACTTACAGTTTATACAAATACATTCAATTATTTGTGTTATTTACACCTAATGATCTTTAAGAAAAATTCTATTTTCCTTATTTATAATTGAATAAAAAGTGATTAAAGAAAAAAAATTGATTGGGAGGTTGAGATCAGAAGGATCATGATTTGAGGTCAGTGTGGCCAAATGTTATCAAGACCCTGTCTCAACAAACTGGGTGCGGTGGCACAGGCCTATATTCCCAGCTACACAAGAAGCATAGGTAGGAAGACTGTAGTCCCTAGACTTGTCCAAGCAAAAAGAGACCATATGTGAAAAACAACTAAAAGCAACAAGGGCTGGAGGGGTGTCTCAAGTGGAAAACATTTGCTTCATAAGTGCAAGGCCCTGAGTTTAAGCCCCAGTACCACAAAAAAGAAGTGACTAGCCCAATGTTACAAAGCTATGAAGTAAGAATGCTAAAGCAATTATCAATTTTTTCTTTCAGTTTTGATTTTAATCAGACTAAGTAACATTAAATGAGTTATTTCATTGCAGTTGTTTTTGTCTCTTAATTTCCAACATAATTTTATAGTAACTCTGTCTTATTTGAGTTCCCTCAGAGTCAAATTCTGAGGAGAGGTTTTTTTTTGTCTTTTCTTTTTTGGTGCTGGGATCGAACCCAGGACCTCACACATGCTGAGCTACATCCCAGCCCCAGAGTCAAATTCTGAAATAAAAATTTAAACAAAAGGTTTCTGAGGGAGGTGATTCCAGAAAAATAGCAGCATTGTCAGGGAACTGAGGAGAAGGAAACAAAAGATTAGTTACTGAGCTAGTTATTAGTGTGGAAAACTAGGTGGAGACCTTAAGAGATGATAGAAAGTGTAAAATATGCCCCAGAGTTTCTCCACTGCAAAGGCTCTGGGGTGTTTATCTACCAAACCCCATCATTCTTTGCTTCACTGCTCCTGGTGGGGAAGTGAAGGGGGCACATTGACTACTTGGCATTTCTCTGGGCCCTGATGATGGGGGAGACTTAGGTGACTTCAGCTGGAAGCCATAATCACATGGGTATAAATGACAGTGCCAGGAACCTAGGGGTGGGCGTTGACAGAATTCAGTATAAACTCCCAACCGAGTTGTCACATTCCTTCTGAGTAGAATTCATATTTCACTTTGTTTCTACCTAGTATGGGGCTGGCATTGAATAAACAGATCACAATTCATTGAGGTGAGGGTAAGCATGTGTTCTGTTCCAAACACTGGACTGGTTAGCACACAGTCTCATTTTACCAAAAGAGAAAATTTTTGTAGATATTCTGTCACCACATGAAAAAATAAAAATTACCCTTGCACTGTTTCCTACATGCTGCTTATAGGCAGTACAGTTCTAGAGAGAATTTAATACCACTAGAGCAGAATAAGAGAAATTAGAATTTTTGTAATTATGTGAGTCTTACATGATTTTTATAATTATGTGAAGACAGAAGTACTATGTATGATTTGGATTTATCTATTCTGTATTTTCATATTAAATGTTGATGATATCATAATGTGAAAATGGCACGCTGCTTTCTCTTTCTATGCTTATATCTTCTCTTTATTTTCCTTTTATGTCTCTGGAAAAGTGTTTTTAAGTATGTTCCTGTGTTATATAAATCCTTTTTAGCTAAAATCATATTATCATATGACATAAATCACTAAAACCACTGATATGTTGGCTGTTTTATTAAAGTTTTTTCTGTACTAAAATTAAGATTTTGGGGTATTTATTTGTTTATTCAAATGAGTACTTTTCTAAACTTGAAATAGCTTTGAGATCATGGATGTAATTTCACTAAACAAGTGAAATTATAAGCACCTTTACAACTGATAAATATAAAACATTTTTACTCATAAAAGAAACAAAAAAGTGAACATCTGCTGGGCTATTTTAAAATTAAATTACATAGTTAAATATTAATTCTGAATTTACTTTGTGACTAATTATCTTTGCTTCCATACTAAGAAATAAAATATTTCATTCTAAACATGCTTTGTATACATTTATTGAGGGGATCATTTAGAAGGTAAAGCATATATTTCTTTGAAGAGAAATATCTTTGTTATACAGTGTTATTTAAAAAGCTAGTGTATACAAGATTAAAATAACCATATTTCTAAGGATAAGTAGACACTCAATAGCAGTGAATGTTGCTGACTTTATATCCTCCTTGACTCTAAACCATAACCTTTTAACGTCAAAAACAGTTCTGTCTACACATCAATCTTTTGTACGTAGTTTAATTCCTACCTAGTTCATTTTTATTCATGGAAAAATGAACAATATTTAAATAATTTGGTGGAGAGATTTTTATAAATGGTTAGCAAGATTCCGCATGGCGCTGAGAGATCTGGAAGATTCCCTAGTGCCCTCTCTGGGTGAGCCACAGAGCCAGGACCACACAGTGTGGGAGTCCACACTGAGGCCACAGCGAAACACTACAGGGAGAGCCAGATAAAGTCTAGGGTGTATGTGAGGGGAGGGGAATCAGTGGCTGGGTAGGGAAAGGAAAGGGTACTGAGATAAGGAGGATTGAAGTACACTACACACATACATAAGAAGACAGCATCGTGAATCTCACCAAACACTGAAAAAAGTGGTGAGGGAGAGGAAAATGAAATACAATGGAGACAACGAACCTGTTCAAAGTACACTGCACACATGTACAGAATTATCCCAGTGAAATGCCTTCATATTATTAATTTGTGGTAATTCAAAAATAAAGTAAAATTTTTAAAAAGATACAGGGCTACTTCCAAAAAATAAAACAAATATATGTCACCTATAATGTAAAATTTGTACACAAAAAAACCTGAAAGAATAAGGAAGTCACCACTGGGTACTACATAGCTTGAGAATATCTGTTAAAAGCCAGGAAAAGGCAGCTCAATTTTATGGGGTTTTTAAATAACTTATTTTTTATTATTGTTGTACTAAAGGTACATTGTGACATTTACAAAAGTTCTTATAATATATTGTGGTTGAACTCATCCCTTCCATCATTCTCCTTTATCCCTCCTCCCCCTATTCCTGGAATAGTTTCAACAGGTCTCATTTTTCCATTTATATACATGTGTATATAATATTTCTACCATATTCACCTTCCTACATCTTTTCCCAATATCCTCCCCCTTTCCACTGGTACCAACAACACCCCACCCCACAGAAAGAAACTGTTTTACCTCCTGTTCTCTAATTTTGTAAAAAAAAAAGACTCTTTTTGTTTAAGTTACATATACAGGATGTTTCATTGTGACATTTCCATGTATATATGTATTATAACCTGAATTGCTTCATCCCTGTATTTTTCTCATTTCTACCTTAGTCCTCTTCGTATGGTGAATAACCAATTTTGTATTTTTAAACAGAATACTCAGAATGTCCTTTCCACACATGGATAATATTCTTGATTCACTCTGTAGAATGCTTTCTGGTTTTTCTCTTTTAGCAGTTCTGTTTTGGAACTTGTCAAATAGGCCTATACTCAGTATTTCCCATGTCTCTGTAACTTAACTTGCCCATGAGGCAAAAAAAAGAGACTTTCACCAAAGTTTTAAGGGCATATGATTTTGTTTGTCTTTCTTAGATATTTTCCATTCCTTGTTCTTACAGCTAGTATTTTCCACAATCTAACTGGAAAGCATGAAAACTTAGAACAAGGATGCCGAACTGTGTGTAAGCTATTTACATACAATAATGTGAACATATAAAAATCCCTACATAGGCTTGTTTTTGTGAGGATATAGAAACCACTATTGTTATTACTCCTATTACAATAGGCAAAGTCATCAAAAGATTTAAAAATTTAATAATACATATCCTATTACTAAAGATTAAGAATTTAAGAGTCCATTTAGTTATAAAATAATAAATTTTTAAACCCACAAAAGGTACTTGAACCAATAGATATTTCTTATGAATATTGTCATAAGATATTATGCTAATAGCAATTGCTAAAGCTAAAAATGGTCAAAGAGATTAATTACTTAAAATATGCCTGAGCAACATGAGACAAAAATAGAAGATTCTTCAGTCTTTAATGCTCAACAATCTTATTAATATATTCTTGATTAAAAGGGAAAGATTAAACTTCTGACATTTAAATTATTATCTTAAGAAGCAATTAAATAATTTTTCAATGTGTGTATAAATGTTATAGTTTATCTTTAACAAAAGCTATATGATCTATGGATGCTTTTCTAGCAAATAATGATTTGGTTGTAAGGCACTGACATTAAGAGCAAACAGGAGACTTATACCATGAGTTATGAAGATTTATTATAAAGCTAAAGTACTATGTATGGTATTATTGTGAAGATAGAAGATAAATAGACCAATGGAACAAAAAGGAATTTCCAGAAATAAACTCACACATACATGGATACTTGATTGATGACAAAGATAATACTTGATCAAAAGGCAATAGCAGAGAAAGACATTTTTAAAAGATGGTGTTAAGACAGTTGTACAGACACATATAATAAAAAATAAAATTGACCCCCACTTTTGAATATGAGTAAAAATTAATTCCAAGTTAATTGTCATTCTAAATCTAATAGAAAAACATTAAATGTTCTGGAAGTTGGCATATATGAGTATTTTTATAAACTTGTAGCATGCAAAATTCTTTTTTCACTATCATTAAAAATACTATTAAGAATGTGCAAAGCCAAGCCACAGAGCTGAAAATATTTATAAATAATAAAGTACTTGTATCTACTATATGTATAAATACTTGTAAATAATAAAGTACTTATATCACTATATATAGATAGATTTATAAATAATAAAGTACTTATATCTACTATATATATAAATACTTGTAAATAATAAAGTACTGTATCACTATATATCTACATACATATAGATATATAGATAGATGATAGATAGATAGATAGAGACTATAAGTCAATAAGGAAAGGCAAACAATCAGGTAAAATGGGTTAGATACTTGAGCAGGTGTTTCATAAAAGAAGATACTCAATAGTCAATAAGTGTATTACAAAGTGTTTGACATCACAACCTATCAGAGATATGAAAATGAAATCACAACTTGACTCTATTCTGTGTATACCAGAATGGGTAAATTTAAAACTGATAACATGGTTGGAATTCTCATACATTGCTTATGAGTGGAGGAAGAGAAAAGTGAATTCTTTGCACCACTATAAAAAATTGTTTGGTAATATCTGGTAAAATTTAATATACACAAACACAAAGACCAACATTAAAAACTATATATCTAAAATGTGTGTATGAGAATAAACAATGTTATGTACCAAAATATTTATAGCACTATTATTTGTCATAAACAAAAGCTGTAAGCAATCTCCATGTCCCTCTATTGAAAAATATATGAATTTTGACATATTCAATAAAACACATCAGTGAAAATATATGAACTGCTACATGCAACCACATGGATCAGTATTACATGCATCAAGTTTAGCATAGAATATGAACACAGAAAGTATATATATGTATATTTCATTTATATAAAGTTATGATATTAGAACTCAGGGTATTTGGGGGTATCTTTATTTGCTTTATTTAGGGAGAAGTTGGAAGACTGGTTTTTAAGTATAGGTAATGTGCTTTATTTTGACCTTGACAGTGGTTATGTTGTGTATCTAATTATGTTATAACTCATTGAAATATTTCCTTAATACTTTATACTTTTCTGAAAGCACTGAATATCCTAAAATTGATTTTTTCTTAAGTTAAGCCTCTGACTTCTATCTCTTACCAAAATACAGCAGAAAAAATGACATTTACTCTTCCACCTGAAATGAATATAAACAAAATACGTGAAACCACAATTTTCAAGACACTGCACATTAGGCAATGAAGGATAGTGATCCCTGAAGAACAGAAAACAAATGAGATGAGCATTACAACTGCTACCAGTTGCTAACTAAGGAGGGCTGCCCAGAAGAGTAATACTGTAGGTGCTCCGAATTGAAGAGACAAAGATAAAAGTGTTGAGAATCCACAAAGGCTAGAGCTTGCATCCAGTGCACCAGAGTGGAGAGAATAACACTGACCTAGAACTACAGAGCTCTGCACAGGTTTCCACTGGAGTACTTGGCAGAATATGGAGCACTATATGTTTGCAAGGGGAAAACCAAGACAAGGAAAACAATCACCTGTGCTGACTAGAGTTAATAGTTCCCAGTGCTCACAAAGGCCAGGAAGTAGTGTCTATTCCAGTCATACAGGAGGAAGAATCTCATAACTACAATCTCAGGGGATAGATGACAATTGAGAATCGTCTTGCATTCACTAGTGCTAATAATAAGCCTGAGGTAAATTATATTTGATCCTGCTTAATGAGTTTTAAAAGTAACACCAAAAATAATCAAATGGTCTCTAAGTAACTTTACTACTTCCCAAAACAAATCTAAGAAATATTTAGGGATACAATAACACCCAAAATCCAACAAAGTAAAATTCAGAAAGTATGGCATCCCATTAACAATTATCAAACATTCAAAAAAGCAGTGGCACAACCAATAGCGAAGACCCAGGTTAGAATCAGCCAACAAAGACATTGAAACATTCACTACTAAATTACATACATTTAAACAATTAAATGGAAACACAAGAAATATATAAAAGGCACAAATTAAACTTACCTAAATTGAAACTACCATATCTGATATGAAAAATACAGGGATATGATGAGATTGAGCAGGATTAGACTTGGAAGAAGAAACTATTAGGGAATTTGAAGGTATAGAAATAAAAGCTATCCTACATGAAGCACAGAGAAAAATGTATCATAAATGAAAAGAGCATCAGTGTAGCACAACTTCATAACTCATAAAATATGTGTAATTGTCTCAAAGGAGACAAGGATACAGAAATAAAACATGTAAAATAATATAGACCAGCATTGTTCCAAATTTGATGAAATCTGTAAAATCATAAATGCAAGAAGCTCATTGATAATCTAACAAGAGAAATATGAAGAAAAGTACAACATGGCATAATATACTCAAATTTTTTAAGAGCAGTGACAAAGAAAATTTCTCAAAAGCAATCATAAAAAATATAATACAGCAATTTCTCTCTTTACCCAACAGATTTGAAAACAGCATAATCAATATGTCAAAAAGAATTCATATAGCCATGTTCATTGCAACACCATTCACAATAGCCAAGTTATGGAATCAACCTAAGTGTCCATCAGTATGTGAATGAAATGGATAAAGAAAATTTGGTGTATATGCAAAGTGGGATTTACCTTTACTTTTATCATTTGCCAAACTATGGGTGACATTTCAGAACATTTTGCTCAGTGAAATAATCCAGGCACAAAAACAAAAATACTGCATGTTCTCAGGTATATATGCAATCTAAAACAATCAAATGCAAGGAAGTAGAGAGTAGAATCGTTATTATCAGAGGCTGGAGGGTGAAAGATTGGGGAGATGATGGTCAAATGTTCCAATATATAGAACATGTTTGCAATAGTGGAACTGATTGGGAAGACTAGGGAGAGGAGGGAGAGGAAAGAGAATGAATTGAGATACAGTGCAACTGTATTGGAAGATGGCATAACAAAACTCACTGAAAGGTGTTAAATAGAGGGTAAGGAGAAAAGGGTGAAAAACAGTAATAGAGGATATTAGAACAATTAAAGTACAATATACTCATTGTGAAATACCATGGAAAAACCACTTTGAACAATGAATACACTTAAGTAATGAAGGTTAGGAAAGTAAAACAGGTTCTGTTAGTGGGAAGGGAAGGTGAATGAAGAGGTTAAAGGATGGTGAACATGGTTGACTTACTTTATACATGTGTATGAAGAAAGAACATGGAAACTTGATGAAATCATTTTAAGTAGGGGGGAGGAGGATGGGAGGGAATAATGGTAGGGATAAACCTAACCAGGACATATTGTGAGCATATACAAAAGTTTCACAATGAAACTGCTCTGTATAATATGTGCTAATAAAAAATGTTTTTTAAAATATTACAAAGCTTCAGTTAGAAAGAAAGAATAAGGGTTTTTTTTCTTTGTGACATATAGCAAAGCACAGTGTACATAGTAAATAATAATCCATCTTGAAATGAAGAATTATAAATTTCACATGTTTGCACCACAAAAAAATAAGTGTTTGAGGTGATGGATATGCTAATCCTGGTTTAATTATTGATCACTCCCATGTTATTGTGAGTTGTGTTTAAAACATGTGGGATCTTCTGTGTGCTTCCTTGCCCTTAGTTTTGTGAAAAGCTGCCTACCAAAAAGCAAATGGTACTGAAATGCAAAGTAAATATTTATGTGCTTTAGTTTGCTGGTAAAGTGAAAATTTGAGATGTGTATAAAAGCAGCATGTCTTTAGTGGAAGTTGGGTGGCATTATGGGAAAAATGAATCAAGCACTGCAGTACTGAGCTCTATGCATCCTAAGCATCAAGATTCTTCCTCAGTGATGATCTCCTTGGAACCAGATACTGGCCAGCACCAAGGGTCTATTTGGAGTAAGTTTTGTGTCCTCACTCCCTTGTTGGAGCGAGCTGTCTCTCACTCCTGGTTATTACTGAACCTAGCTGGCTAACTAGGGGTGACTGGAGATTCAGAAAAGACACAGGATAGACAGACAAAGTGGGATCAGGTGTGTTGGGTGCTCAGGTGGATACGCACAACCCTCATTGCTTCTTTTGTCTATCTTTATTCTTTAAGGCCTTACTTGTTTGTAGTTCTTTAAAACCTTGCTTCTAAAGTCTTCTTTAAAACCTCTTTCCCTTGTATGTACATATGAATAAAACAAAAGTTAAAAAATAAATATATAAAATAAAACGTCTTTCCTTAGACTCCCTCATACTAAATATTTAATAAGTTAACAGAAAATCATACTAGAGTAAGTTAGGCACTTAAACCAATATGAACGATGCCTTTATAAGAAGAGGAGAAAATGAATGGATAAAGAAGTAGCATATATAATCAATAGAATTATATTCAGCCAAACAAAATATATAAAGTCATCTCTTGGAGCAATCTGAATTTAACTGGAGGTCACTGTGTTAAATAAGGCACACACAGAAAGACAATACTGTATGATATTATTCGTATTTGGAATCTAATGGAGTTGATCTCAATGGTGGTTGTAGACTGGGAAGAGTATAATGAAAAGATGAAAAATAGAATGGGAAAAATGAGGAAAAGTGGATGGATGGGTATTAACAGTTATGTAGGAATAAGAAGTTCATTATTACACAGTAGGATGACTAGAGGTAATAATTATGTACTATATGTTTGAAAAAGCTAGAAGGAGGGATTTTAAAGTTTTTACCATAAAAACGTGGTGAATAGTTGAGAAGATACATATGCTTAACTTAATTTAAACATTACATAGCGTATACAAGTACTAATACATCACAAGGTACTCCTGAATTTTAAGAAACACCACATTAATTAAAAAGAAGAAGAGAAAAGACACAGAGAGCCAGAGACACAGACAATGCCACAAAATAACAAAACAGATTCCAGTGACGCCATTGGGCATCATCAGTACCTAGGATGAGGCAAGGGAGAATTCAACATAGAGTTTAAGGAACCATGACCCTGTCAATAACTTGTTTTCGAAATTCTCACCTCTAGAACTGTGATAGAATAAATTCTCTTTAAGTCACTTAATTTGTGGTCCTTTGTTAGCCTTAGAAACCTAAAAATAGCATCACTAGGAGGTATGTTGTAATAATCTAAAGATGGATGTTACAAACTCTAAAACTGTCATTGGAAAGGCACTTGACAAAAAAATTAACATGTATTTTTGTTAAAAAAAAAAAAAACACTCAGAAAACCAGCACCAGAAGAGAATTTCTTGATTCACTAAAGGGCATGTATCATAAATCTACAGCTCACATTCTACTTCCTAGTGAAAGGCTGATAACATTCCTGCCAAGATTAGGGAAAATAAAAAGACATCTGCTCTCACCACTTCTTATTCAGCCAGGGCAATAGGGCAAGAAACAAATAAAAGAAACTGTAAAGTAACAACTTAAAATTTCTGTTCACAGACACCATGATCTTTTTTTTTTTCTTTTATTATTCATATGTGCATACAAGGCTTGGGTCATTTCTCCCCCCTGCCCCCACCCCCTCCCTTACCACCCACTCTGCCCCCTCCTTCTCCCCCCCACCCCCTCAATACCCAGAAGAAACTATTTTGCCCTTATTTCTAATTTTGTTGTAGAGAGAGTATAAGCAATAATAGGAAGGAACAAGGGTTTATGCTGGTTGAGATAAGGTTAGCTATACAGGGCATTGACTCACATTGATTTCCTTCTAGGTTAATTCTTTTTGATCTAACCTTTTCTCTAGTTCCTGTTCCCCTTTTCCTATTGGCCTCAGTTGCTTTTAAGCTATCTGCTTTAGTTTCTCTGTGTTAAGGGCAACAAATGCTAGCTAATTTTTTAGGTGTCTTACCTATCCTCATATCTCCGTTGTGTGCTTTCGCTTTTATCATGTGCTCATAGTCCAATCCCCTTGTTGTGTTCGCCCTTGATCTAATGTCCACATATGAGGGAGAACATAGATTTTTGGTCTTTTGGGCCAGGCTAACCTCACTCAGAATGATGTTCTCCAATTCCATCCATTTACCAGCGAATGATAACATTTCGTTCTTCTTCATGGCTGCATAAAATTCCATTGTGTATAGATACCATATTTTCTTAATCCATTCGTCAGTAGTAGGGCATCTTGGCTGTTTCAATAACTTGGCTATTGTGAATAGTGCCGCAATAAACATGGGTGTGCAGGATCTTATATGTGCAAAAACTGATGTAAGCTATAGTTTAAAAGCTACTCAAAGTAGTAAGTGAGTTCAGCAATGCTTATTAGCATAGTCCACCGAACTTTTTGCTTGCAGATGCAAAGTGAACATAAAAAATGAATATAATTCCATAAACAATGAACAATTCGAAACTAAAGTTAAAAAATACCATTTAAAGTAGCACCAGAAAATAAGAAATATTCTGGAACAAATCTGACAAAATATGTTAAAGATTTGCATACTGAAAACTGCAGGGGATTGTTGAAAGAAATTAAAAGTGACCTAAGTATATGGGATTTCACCATTTCATGGGGTATATGTCAATTTTAATATAAATATTAATGACTTACGTTTGCTCAATACTAACATCAGTTTTTCTGTATTGGCTATAAATTCATTGTAACACCAACAAAAATCACACAAGGCTTTTTATTAAAACAAATAAGGTGATTCTAAATTTCATATGGAAATTCAAGACAAAACAATTTTGAAAAAAAACAAAAACAGTTTGAAGGTAACCAGTACTTGATTCCAGTGCTCATCCTGAAACTACGGGAATTAAGAAGTGCCAGGTACCACAGTTGCAGAACACATTGTGAAGGTTCCTTAAAACCTTTAAAACAGAACTGCCCAGAAGACCCTGAAAATCTTACCTATGGGTATACACACTCACACACACACACACATGCACATATATCCTAAAGAACTGAAAACAGTATCTTGAAGAGGTATCTATCACTCCACATTCATTTGTACCTCTTAACAAGTCAAGATAAAGAAACAGTGTCCTTCAACAGATTAATGGGAAAAAAATATAAGATGAGGTATATGTGTGTATAAATATACATGCAAATGTGTATATATATTATTTCACATATATACGTATACACAAAATGGAGTATTCCTCAGACATAAAAGAAGGAAATGCTGCCATTTTCAACAATAAAGATGGATTTGAAGGAAATTAAGCTAAGTACAAATACTATATGATTTCACTTATATAAGAAATCTAAAAACCATAAAACACATAGAAGCAGAAAATAGAATGGTGATTGTTGGGGCTGGAAGGATTTATACAAAATATACACATTTTCCAAATTATCATATGATGGACCTTAAATATATTCAATTTTTATTTGTCAATTATATCTTGATAAAACTGGGGGTGAGAAAAGATCTTTTCTTTGTTTTTTATTATATTATTGTTGTACTGCAGTTACATTGTGGCATTTACAAAAGTTCATACAATGTATCATAGTTAAATTCATCCCTTCATCATTCTCCTTTATCCCATCTCCCCCCATTCCTGGAATAGTTTCATCTGCTCTCCACATCTATTATATACTAAGATCTGCTGAATGGTATACTTTAAACATGTAAATTTTATGGCATATGAGTTATAGTGGGTTGGTAGCTACCTTCCTGTTTTCCATTTTTGAAAAAAAGACATTTTTGTTTGTTTAAGACAACTATACAGAAGAGTATCATTGTGACATGTCCATATATATGTAATATAAACAGAATTGGTTTATATCTTCTATTTTTCTCCTTTCTACCTTAGTCCCCCTTCTTATAGTAATTTCACAGGTTTAAAATTCTATATTCATTCTCCTGTAGAAAGTACATCAACCATATTTATCTTCTTAACATTCTTTTTTTTACCCTCCCTCTCCTGTTAGTGACCTCCCCTATTGTAACCTGTTTTTCATAATATTTCTTATATTTGTATTGGGCCTAAATTCCACATATGAGGGAGAACATGTGGCCTTTGACTTTCTAAACCTGGATAACTTCACTTAAGATAATCTTCTCCAGTTCCATCCATCTATCTGCAAATGACAAAATCTCATTCTTCTTTATGGCTGAATAAATTTCCATTGTATATGAATACCACATTTTCTTAATCCATTTGTCACTTGTTTGGCATCATGGCTATTTCCATAGTTTAGTTATTGTGAATAATGTTGCAATAAACATGAGTGTGCAGGTGTCTGTATTGTAACCTGACTTAAATTCTTTAGGGTATATCCCTAGGACCGGTATTGCTGGATCATATGGCAGTTCTATTTTTAGGTTTGAGATGCCTCTACACTGTTTTCCATATACCCAATAGTGTGTATGCGTTCCTTTTTCCCAAAATTCTCACCAACATTTATTATTGTTTGTGTTCTTGGTGTGAATTTTTTTTTCCGTGGTATTGGGGTTTGAACTCAGGGCCTCAACCTTGCTAGAAAGGCACTCTTACTACTTCACCACTCTGCCAGCCCTTGTTTGTGTTCCTGATGGTAGCCATTGTAACAGGAATAAGATGAAATCTTAACGTGGTATTGATTTGCATTTCCTTTATGGCCAGGGATGTTAAACCAGTTCTTCATGTATTTTTGGCCATTTGAACTTTTTCCCTTGAAAAAGCTCTGTTCAGTTTATTTGACCACTTCTTCATTGGGTCACTGATTTTGGGGGAGTTTAGTTTTTTGAGCTCCCTGTACATTCTGATTAATAATTCCTTTTCAGATATATAGCTGGCAAAGATTTTTCTCCCATTCTATGGGCTGCCTCTTTAATCTGGTGACCATTTCTTTTGTAGTGTAGAAGCTTTTTAGTTTCATGTAGTCCCATTTGTCAGTCCTTTTTCTTTTTTTTTTAATTTATTCACATGTGTGTACATTGTTTGGGTCATTTCTCCACCTTGCACCTCTCCCCCACCCATGCCCCCTCCCTCTCTCCCTCAGTTCCAGACAGGTCCTGTTCTGCCCTTATCACTAATTTTGTTGAAGAAAAAAACATAAGCATAATAAGGAAGACAAAGCATTTTTGCTAGTTGAGTTAAGGATAGTTTTACAGAGAGATTCCTACTATTGCTTTTGTGTACTCATATGTTACGACCCATGTTGATTCAACTCTAACTGACCTTTACATTGGTTCCTGATCCCCAGTTCAGGATAACCTCTGTCATTTTAAGGTTTCTGTATTAGCTCCTCTGGAGTAGGGATATCAAACACTTTCATGTTTTGGATTTTCTACCTATTCCTATATCTCCCGTTTGTGCTCTCCCTTGTCATGTGATCCAAGTCCAACCACATTGCTGCATTTGCCCTAGATCTAAAGTCCACATATGAGGGAGAACATATGATTTTTGGTCTTCTGAGCCTGGCTGACCTCGCTCAGAATGATGTTCTCCAGTTCCATCCATTTACCTGCAAATGATAAGATTTCATTCTTCTTCATTATCAGTCCTTTTTCTTAGTTGCTGAACCTTTTGGATTCTATTTGGAAATTATCACTTATGCCAATAAGTTCCAGTACTTAGCAGCTCTTTCTTGCACTAGATTCAAATTTTCAAGGGCCTTATATTAAGGCCCTTAATCCACTTTGAGTTGATACTTGTACATAGTGAAAAACATGAACCTAGTTTCAGTTGTATGCATGTATATATTTACTTTTCCCAGCAACATTTGTTGAGGTGGCTGCCTTTTCTCCATTGTATGTTTTGGGCACAAAAATCAGGTGGACATAGCTGCATGGATTCATATCTGGGTCTTCTATTCTGTTCTACTGATCTTCATGTCTGCTTTTGTTCCACCATGTTGTTTTTATTACTATGGCTCTGTAGTATTGTTTGAAATCAGGTATTATGATACCTCCAGTTGCTGTCTTTGTTCAGTACTACCTTGGCTTTTTTCATGGTTTTGTGTGCTTCAGAATGAACTTTGTTGTTATTTTTCAATCTCTGTGATAAATGCCATTGGAATTTTTATGGGAATTTCATTAAACATGTAGATTGCTTTTGGTAATATAAACATTTTCACAGTATTGATTTTGCCAATCCATGAGCATGGGAGATCTTTCCATCTTCTGTAGTCTTCTATTTCTTTCTTCAGTGGTTTATAGTTTTCTTTGTAGAGGTCTTTCACTTTCTTTGTTAAGTTTATTCTTAGGGATTTTATTTTTTGAGGTCATTGTAAATGAAATTGCTTTCCTTTATTCTTTCACAGTCTGTTCATTGTTGGTATGTAGAAAGGTTGATTTTTGCAAATTGATTTTGTATACTGCTACTTTGCTAAAGGTGTTTGTGATGCCTAGGAGTTTTCATGGTCTTTTCAGCCTAAGAGAATGTCGTCTGCAAATAGGAACAGCTTAACTTCTTCCTTTCTTATTTGAATCATACACTATAATCAAGGCTGTTTCATCCCAGGATTACAGGTTTATTTAACATGTGCAAATCATTAAATGTAATACCAGATATTAGCAGAAGCAACAAAAACCACATCATCTTCTAAAGAGAGGCAGAAAAAGCCTTCAACAAAATTCAACATCCTTTCATGATAAAAGTTTTGATGAAGCTAGAAATAGAAGGAACATACCTCAACATAATAAAGGCTATATATGACAAACCTATAGCCAACCTCATCCTAAATGGGAAAAAACTGAAACAATTTCCTCTAAAGTCAGGGATGAGACAAGGGTGTCCAATCTCTCCACTCTTATTCAACGTAGTCATGGAATTCCTAGCCAGGGCAATAAGATGGGAAGAAGAACTAAAAGGAACCCAAATAGGACAGGAAGAATTCAAACTATTCTGCTTCTTTATATGATCATATCTTCTGGGATAGCATATTCAGTTACAGAAAATAATGTACTTCTTCATAGTCTCATTCTTCCTCAGATAGTTATAAATAGCTTCCCTCCTCAATCACAGCTACTACTCAATCAAAAAATTGCCTTCCTGTGCATGTAACTTAAACATTTGAATTAAGAATGTTTTTACTGGCCTGTTCAGTCTCTGTTCTCAATACTTACACCAATCATTATTGCCTGTCTGTGGGACTAATTCCCTCTGAGAAACAGCCTTGTTTATGGAATGAACATTCCACCAAGCAGCCAAGATTCCTCATTTCCTCACCTTCATCCATTAAGTATATATTCATGGACAATCTTTTACCTCTCTGAGCCTTAGTTCCTATTAGAAAAATCAGGACATCAGTTTCTATCTGAAGTATTGCTGAAGAAGATGATTTGTTATGAAAGTACTATGTATATTGACAAAATGTGACAGCGGACTTTATAATAAGTTCAGATCACAAAAATCCATCAACTATGGCACTGTAAGTATCACTAAAATATAAAACTTAGATTTTTTTAATCAGTTAAGATTATACAACCATGAGTTTTAGAATAATTTATAATTAGTCTCCTAATTACTTTAGGAAATGCTGTTTAGAAAACCTCTTTCTTTAAGTGACTACAATTTCTCTTAATTGTTTTTGTACAACCATTTTTATAAAAGGTACATATTCATTTTTAAAATACATAGAAATTCTCCCTGGAAGCATTTCTAAAAATCACTATAAATACACATGTGCACACACTCAAATAAATGTATTTAGCAAATAAGTTCTATTGATATCCATGGATTATTTAACATTTTGTGTGGTAACAGACCATAAAGATCCTGCTATTTTAACCTTCTCATCTTAAAAGAGGAAAACACTGAGTCCCGGAGGAATTAAATGACAAATCAGAGGCACTATGCTATATAGAAGAATTTGCTGTAATGTTATAATCTAGGAAATCTAGAGAGAATGTAAAAGCAATGAAAAACACTTTGTGTCCTGGAGAAATGTTCAAGTAAAAATGTTCAGTTCTCACCACCTCTAAAATAAAGAAGTGTCTTACTGAAATAAGTCAAAAACCAAAAAGCTTGTTCCCATGGCCATATTGCCTATTCAATAGTCACAACTGAAATATATGGGTCAGTGTTATATCTGATGAGACACAGCGTTATGACCTAAAAGTATCCTTTCATTTTTGTCATTGTAAGTAGTTTAAGTCCTACCCTTCATTATCTATGAAAACGGAGATATTGCCCATATTGATCCTACAAAGGCACATAATCTTTAAAACCAACACCCGACCTCTGTATCCAATGCTACTTCATGTTTTCTGGGAGCTATTCGTAATTACAGTGTTTTATTTTGTCACATTGGGAAAAGCATTTAATAAAAGCATTAAGTGTGTTAATGTGCAGTAAAATACTAGGATTGATAGTAAGTTCGATTTTCCCTAGAAAATACTCATACTTCTGATTAATGACTCTAAGATGGCTGATATTTAAAGCCTTAGTGGGACAAACAGAGAAAAAGTAATCATGTAGAAACTTTAATTGCTCTGTTGCTTTCAAAGAAGTAGAAAAATCATGTTACTTGAATCACTTAAATTTTATGAAGCCAAAATAATCTAGTATGAATTTAGTACATAAGCAAGGTCAATTTTTAATGTTATTTATTTCCTGATCTTTTAGATATATTATTGTCCACACAATATCAGATAATCTAGCAGATGTTTTTTAGTATTGTGTGCAAATATAAGTGCTGCAGAGAACTTGATATATGCCTAAAATGCAGAGCCCTATCAGTTTCTTTCTGTCCAACAACAGGAAACTTTGGATATAGTGAGAAGGGAAAATAGTCTTCTCTAAGGCATCTTCAATATCATCTGTGCCTTCAGCCCTGAATTATTGTGTATATTATGCACTATCTAGTCCACTGCGGTGATACAATGTGCACCAACAGCTTTGCTGTTGGAAATTTTTTTAGGCAAACATGTACATGATCACTGCAATCCAAGCCTAAACAAAACCCAGCCGTGGCAAAATCAAATCAAACATAAAGATGATTAGGTTCAAAATGGGCATTGGCACTTTCAAAAAGAGTGAATACATTTTATATTGATATAGCTCTAGCAGTGCACAAAAGGAATTTCCTGGGCCAGATGGTCAGATATTTTTAGTCTACTATTCCTTTTCAAAAATATTCTATCCCACTCTAAATTAATATAAAATTCAAGCTCAAATTATAATTTTCTCTTTTCCTAGATTATTCTTCAGTATTTAAATGGCACATCAAGATAAAAAGATTTCTCTAAAGTTAAGTTCTGTTGACAGGTACACAAATTAACAGGTGTGAAAATGTGTATGCTCTTATTCCTAAGTCCATTGATTCTCTATCAGGCTGAGTTTCCTCACATTTTCCCTTCCACCTATAAAGCCTTTGTTAAGTGCACTAATTTCTTTCCTACTCCTCAATTTCTTTGTAAAGAAACCAATCTTAATTTCCTTAGAATCTCATCAATGCCAAGATCACCATTGAGGAGCGGGAAAGAAAGAGTTAGTTTGGAAGAGGAAGGGATGACACTACCAAATTAAAACTGTTTTGAAGGAAAAAGAACCTCCTGACATTTGGGAGACACACAGGACTATTTCAAGTTAGAAAACTTGGGCTTCTTCATGTTGCAACAATTGAGACCTTGAACCAGAGACACCCCTCAAAAATTACCATTAAAAAAATCTTCATCCATGTAGACAAAGATAATACTCTTTTTTCCTTGTATAAAATCATAGATTTTATTGGGATAATAAAACTAGATTATTAAGAAGAGAAAGTAGGGTTGAAAGAACAAAACTCTATTTGTAGACTTAACTAATGTCACTAGTATCTTAGCCAAATTTTCTAATGGAGTAGAACCTCAGTAGGTACCATTTGTAATGTTTCCTATTTAAACTTTTTAAGGTTTGTGTACAGGCTTTTTACTAAATGTGCATCATGTGGTTTAAGTATGTTCAAGTTCTTTTGTTTTGTATGCCTACAAATCCCCCCAATTTATAACATTATCACCATCAGTAGATATCAGCTCTGAATATATACTGCCTTGAAAAAATGCAGGATTCTGGCACTCAGAAGAAGCAAAGACAGGTAAAGACTGCTCTTCACACACACCCAAACTAAAAAAGAAATGGAAATTATATTTAAGGAAATTTTGCAAAGATTATTTATGCAAAGGCACTAATTCTGCTACGACCTGCCTCATTTACTCAAAGGGTCTCTGACTTTTGTAATGATAGACACAGTATCAACAGCAATCACCAAAAATTCTATGAAACTTATAATAAGTGTTTTTCAAACTATGGTCCATGAACCACTTACATAAGACTAACTCACTGTGATTTTTTTTTTATGACACTGACTCCAAGGCTTCACCCACACAGATTTAAAGTTTACCCAGGAAGGTAAATGAATATTAGGCACCTAAAAGCTTGAAGATCTGTGTCCACCCAACCCAGAGACCTATTTATGAGAGGCTGACCTCTAACTTAGGACAGTACAACTTTAATGACATCTCTTTCTTAAAGGTATCTAAACCAAACACCCTACTTAATCTCTACACCCAATTTGTTAGCCTAGAGTTCTGTTTTTCTTCCTCCTCAGCAGATATTCTTATCATATTTTCAAACTAAAAGTTAAAATCAACAAAAGCACAGATATGTGTGGCTTAGTCACTTGTAATCCCAGTGTCCAGCTGTGTAGTCAGTCAAAAGTTGGTTGTTAATTGAACCAATGAACTAGTCACTAAAAAGACAAATGGAGCCATTGTCCTGACTGAACTGACACTCTAGTAATACGAATTTTATTGCAGAGCTAAACTACATATATGTATGCTTGTATTTTATTATAAATAGCATTTATTTTCTGGATGAAAAAATTGAACATGAAAGTCTTAGTGGTTAACTCCAGTTCATGCTGTGAAGATGGCAGTCTTCTGAGTGCCATTTATATTAGGATTTTATATGCATCTATGCCTCGAACCTCAGGAAGAGAGATGACTGGTTCTCCTTGCAAAGACTCAGAAAAAGAAATATTAATATTAAAGTTTAATGATTTATGAGAGAAGCATAATAAACATGGAAATAATGATCATATTTTGCATTGTGATTAAATGTTCTTAATTCTTCAAACAGCAGCATAACTCCTCCTAACTCCGAGAACTTGTCTGTAGAGTTCACCAGGCATGAAATCCCATACACTTGTTTCCTGCTGCAGCATGACGACAGCCATGTATTTTCTACTACGTACTGTTAGTTAATGCAGTGTTCTCCACAGATAAACTCTATGCTGCTTCTGGAGACAAACAATGAGACTTTCTCACTGAAATGTTACTTTCCCAACCCACTAGAGTTGAAAACAATGCCAAATTTCTTGTTGGTTTTCTAGAAACTTTAGCTGAACAAATGAATTAGTAAATGTAGCAATTCAATGAGTTGAGCCAGGTCAAAGAGTTGCATAAACTACAGAATAGATTGTCCTGAAGACCTTTTAAAAACAAGAAAATTTTATATTTTTTGGATATTAAATTATTCAAATGAATCATGCTAATTAATTAATTTTAGGAATAAAACCCATACTTACTTAAAACTATATTTTACTTTCTATAAAATGTTTCTGTATCAATATTATATAAATAAAAACTCTACTTTCACTTTTTGTTTTTGGCAGTACTGGGTTTGAACTCAAGGCCTCACAATTTCTAGGCAGGCTCTTTACCTCTACACCCCCAGTCCTTTCTTCTTTAATTATGTTTTGAAAGGTCTGTGTCTTTGCCCCAGGCTGGCCTCAGTACATCATCCTCCTACCTATGCCTTCTGTGTAGTTGGGATTAATAGTAATGCTCCACAATGCCTGCTTATCACTTAATATAGGGTCTTCCTAATTTTTGCCTTGACTGGTCTCAGACAGAGATCCTCTTGATCTCCACCTTCCAAGTAGCTGGGATTATAGATACACACCACCATGCCTGCCCCAAAGCTCTACTTCTTTACTATGGCATATTTATAGAAACAATACGTAAAATGCCTCATATTCATGGACCTGATAATGATAATAATTAATCCTGTCCATATTTCTAAAATACACACTTGCACAATTTCTAAAGAGAACACTTTTTCACAATGATTCTTAAGAAGGCAGAGGAAGTAGGATAAAGGAAAATGATGGAGGGGGTGAATTTAACTAAGATATATTATAAGTACTTTTGTAAATATTGCAATGTACCCCCAGTACAACAATAATATGATAATAAAAATAAAATTTAGAAAGAGTAGATCTGGTATAGCTTAAGTATAAAAGGTCCTAGGCATAAAATAAACCCTGCTAATTTGTGTATTTTTAGCACAGTACAGTAGCCTTGAACATTGAATCAAAATAGATATGAAACCAATGAGAGGTTCTTCACCAAACCTTGTGAGTTACTGAGTTTTGCTGCAAAGTTTTGAGCCTTAATTTCTTTGTAGTCATGATAGGAACTTATTAAAAATTATAGATTTTCTCTGTAGTAAAAATGCACCCATGTACACAAACTGGCACAATTTGGGGCATTTTCTCATCTCTGGGATGCTTATGTTAAAACCCTTCATTCTTCCTTGGGAAAACCACTCATTTATAATTGCTAAGTAAGAGTGGTTCTGCTTGCTCCTTTCTGAGAATGAACGAGACCTGTTTTGAAGATTTTCCTTGCTTTGCTGCCCTGTTTCTGCATGGAAAGCACCACTGGAGATTGCCTCAAAATTGAGTCCCTGACTTTGAAATGCACCTCATTCATAATATCTGTCTGTATGTCTTTGTTCTCACTCTCCAAAATACTCTTTTCTTTCCATCATCACTCAAAATGCCACATGGGCCAGGTGCGTGGCTCTTTCATTTACTACGACAAATGCATTACTTACCTTGGAAATATCAGTTTCTTATTCAGCATTGTGGGTCAGTTACTGGTGAATGAAAAATTGCCAACTACCAAGCTTACTGGGTCACAGTGTCTTAAGAAATTCCAAGTGGCATAACCACAGGACATTTCAACATTTTATGAAAGTGTTCCCATTGGCCAAACAAAATCTTCTGAAGGAGATGCACATTGAATAATAAGGAAATAAGGAGGCCTTTGCTTAACCACAGCAAGCAAATCAACAAAAAGAACAGAAACATTAAAATTAAGGACAGGGAGGGGAAAAGAGTAAATCAACATCAGATTCTCCTTGGTTCAGTATGTTTTTCATTTTCAAAATAGCAGGGTTTCCTTTAAGTCACTGAGAACGTTCATGTTCTGAAATTATTGCTTTTTATCTCTGCCAACAAAATAAATCATCAAAGAAAATTAATTTCTGTACTATCATTGTCTAATCCCATCTGTTTGACTGCATTTATTTTACTATTGGAAAGCTCATATTAAAATGAAAAAAATTAAAAATAACAATGAATTCTCAGTGTTAAAATATTCCTGCCTTTGCTACCAAATAGTTTGTGATTCCTCTTAAGATTAATTTATTTTCTCTACACTTCTGCCTCTGAAATTAAAGGAAAATGATAGACTTGAGTTTCAAAATGGTATGTTTTAATTTTCTTCAATTCCAATTTTGTTGGTGAATAAATACCGTAATGTTCATGGTGAGGAAAGAATCTTAATCCACTTATTCACAGAAGGGAAAAGGAACTAGATCTATGCAGAAAAAAATTGTCATCATCAATCTCTTCATACAACCCTAACAGAAAAATGCACGGCCTTTCTTATTTTGGGATAATAAGGTTATAGGTTAGAGAATAAACAGAAAAACCACATTTGGTACACTCACTCAGCACACTAGACTCAGCTTCTTTACCTCCAAGGTATAAATGTTGTAAGGCCTGGCTATACATATGTAGTGGGCATATCAGCCCCATGGATATCACCTGAAATGGTTAGAAATAGATTATTTCAGTCCCAGCATAAACCCACATACAGAGTCCTAACATACCATGTAACAAGACTCACAGGTGATTTGTGCATACAGTCAAGTTTGACAAGAGCTGTTCATGATGGCTTCATCAAGACCTAAAGGTCTTTTATTTCCTAAAGGAAGCAATGAAAAAGGGAAAAAATGGAAACTATTCCTCTCCATTTGCAAATCCCCCACCTATTTTTGCAAAATGATTATAGACTACATTCTCTATTTACAGAAAAGTACATGTTCCCACATATGGGTAGAATTAAGTCTGAAGGTATGGGGCAGGGGAGAAAGATATTAAATAAACATTATAAGCATGGTTTTACCAACAAAATTTATATATAAAAAAAGTAAAGAGAAAATAAAAAGACTATACAGAGTAATGTTCTCTGAAAATTTGTTTTCTATGACAGGAGAAAAATGAAAACAGATTGACTTCTCCAAAAAGATAATAGGAAAAATTTGCCTACAAGCATGCTATTGAAAATAGGAAACAGAAGAAATGAAGTAGAGTTGACAGTAACAAGAAAGGAAGCACAGTACAGGAGGACGGTTATTCTAATGCTGGGAATGTGTGGCAATGCCATGTATCTTCAATTGATTTTCCTCTCTTCTGAAGCTATAGTGACTTGAAAAATAAGTAACTCCAAAGGAAGAAAACACCCGTAGTCTTGGGAGGACTAAGGCCAGAAACACTACCACTTGGCAATTATGTTGCAAGAATATTAGAACAACATCCAGTGAAGGGAGAGGTATTTTCTTTCACTTGCTGATGCAGAAACGCCTGTAGGGATACAAAAGATGTGGCTAACAATGAAGAGACTGTATCTGAATTAGTCAGAGAAACTTTCACCACTCATCACTTAAAATAAAATGCAGCTATATTTATAAAAAATGTTTTAAGTAGGAAAATTAAATGAAATGTTATGATTTACTTAGCAATTATTTAACATAAGTGCTTTTGCCTAATTCATGGGCTATAGACCCCTGAAAGAAATAATATTTCTTGAAGAAACTACTAAAGCGAAAGAAAAAAAATCATCCTTGACAAAGCAATGGAAAAGGGGTGTTTAATTTAGGCACCCCTTGTCTTCTTCACCAACAAGTGTTTCTGTAGTAGATGGATACAGAATACCTCTTGTCTTAGGATCACATGCAGATTTTTGCTTCTTTTGCCTAAGATGAGATGTTTAGTAGATCACATATCCTCAGCAATCTAAGCAAATTATATTTTCCATATTATTGGCAACATGAACAGATCAAACACTTTAGAGAAAGTTTTGATAAATAGAAAGAGGGGAAAAGACAGGCTGTCCTACATTCAGGTCAGGCTTTTCCCAAGTAGAGACATAAGCAGTGCCTTGAAAATAGCAATGAGAATGTTTAAACTACATGACGATGTTTTGAGAATATGGACTGTGAATGTCTAACAAGTCTCTGACATTCCCCAGGGCAATTGCATTAAAAAAATCAATGCTTCCTTCTCTAATATGTTCAGTAACTTTTTGGAAGTCTTTTTAAGAACTGACCCAGGCTATTTGCATAAGTACAGGATTCTAAACACTGTGTCTAATAAAATGAGCACCATGATTCTGTAAGGAGGTCATTTTGAAGAGTGCTTAAAAGGCAAAGCAGTGAGAGCTACATATGTTCGATTCTTTGAAAAGTAAAATTGGAACAACTCTACACAAATCATTGTTATGGACCCTGGAAACCAATTATTGAAAATATATAAACATGAAACAACAATACTTCCTTGTAAGTAGCAAATCTTCATTAAGTCTTTTGGCATTGATTATATTCACATGATTCATTTTGGAGTCTTCTTAGTAATGTGAATTTAATGCATAATTTCTGCATAATGACTTTTTTTAATTGCCACATAATCATAGGTGGAAAAAGTGTCTTCCTTTTGGTCCATTTTATGAGGCTAAGCAAATAAATCTATAAAATAATTTATCCTGCTAGTTGCTTGGAAACCTTATTGTTGATATGACAACCCTGGCATAATAAATCAAATCACCACTTTCTTTCATTTGCATGTAGAAGTCATATATTTCCAAAATAAAAGAGGTCTTTCTTTTCCCTGTACTACACTGACATCTACAGAAAGCAATGAATAAAAATTGAGAGAAAAAACTTCCCTGCTTTTTTGTTTTGTTTTTTTTTAAAATACTCTAATACAAAGGGTTTTCAAACTCCTGGCTTTAAAATATAGGTTGGGAATATTTTTCCAACACAAAATCTTCTATAAATACCTAAGGAACTCATAGCACCTAATTTACAGAAACTTAAAATGTGTGTTTCCTGAAAATCAGTAACAATTTTCCAAGAAAAGTTAACCAGGATGATTCCAAAAACAAGTAATTACTTCCTTAATGACAACCAGTGGATATTTCTGTTATTAAAGGATCAGCCCTTATAGTGAAGTATAAATAATCACTTATCCTCATAGCTTATTTAAAATGTTTTATTACATATATGTCTATCAAACCATTTCTATATATTACTATACATTTTTAAGTATTTTCTTATTCCATTTGATATAATTTGAAATAATAAGCCCTTGTTCTTGGAAGGGGAAAATAACTCAGGTTTTGAACTAAGCATACCAATACTTCATGAAGTAAATTATAAATGAAAACTTTCACTGTTAATTCACAACATACCTATCTCCTTTTTTGACTACAAAGATTGATCTGAGATGAAAAAAAAGATCTTAATTCCTATACTCTAGCATCTATACATTATTCCAATGCACCTCATTAAAAAGAAAAAGAGCAGAAATAATCCTCCATTTTGGCAGGGTCGCTATGGCTTTAGAGCCTTTGAAGAGAAAAATATCAGTTTGAGTAGAATTTATTGAAACATGTCACTTTCCTACAGGGCTTCATCATGTTCTACAGCAACAGATCTCAATATTCCTTTCAAGAGGTTGTAAAATTATGCAAAACAGTATGACAAAGTCATTGTGTTAGTGGAAAGAAATCACACAAAGAATCTATGCCATGAGTGCTTTCCTCTTGACTGTATTTGTTCTTCAAACCACACCAGGGTGGAGACAGAGAATGACAACATCACCATCATCATCATAATCACCACCACCATCCTGTAATACCATACTATTATATATGAGAAGGAATGCAGCTGCTGTTCATGGTACTGATTTATTTATCCATTTTTATTATTCCATTATAAAATATAATGGGCTAGTCAGGATGCTGGGAAATGTGGAGAGATCACTTGAGAAAAGAAAGAATTTTAGTTCAAAAAGCAAATTAAATTAATTCAACAGATACTAGTGAAACACTGGCCATGTAATAAGCACTGTGTTCACTGGGAAAGGCACAAAATGAAGTGGAAACATTTTCAAAATGTGAAAATGTTAATGTCCTAGGGGACTTACTAAAAATTTGGCTTAAAGAAAGGCAGATCAATACCCTGACAAAGATAGATGATAGGTAGATAGATAGATGATAGATGAATAAACAGATGATAGATAGATAGAATAGTTTTCTTCCAACAAAAACAACATTGCTTTTGTTTTGTATTTTGTGTTTAATATTGCATGAATGGATTTAACTTTTAGGAAGAGATATGCTTCACATTGTTTTATTATTTTAAATTCATGGAACTGGTATTTCCTAGGGAAGATATTGCTTCACCAACGTGATGTCCTTGAGTTTTTTGCCTCTGGCATCAGACATTTCAAAAGGGCATGATTCAATATGTCAAAGTTTCTTTCTTTTTGAAGAAAATCCCTTAATCTTGCCTTCATCAAAGAGGCATTGTATTCCTTTCAGTAAAAACCTCCCAGGGAATTCTGCACAAATGAGAGAGTTCCCACTCACAGAGCTTCATCATTTGGTTCAGTTAGCACTGGCCACAACAAAGATCTCAATGCTTGAAAGAAAGTACTAATTAAAATACCACATGAGGTAAGAATGCCAGAATGTTGATAAACATTTAAGCTGAAGATGGATACATAAGGATTCCATTACAGTATAAGTTATACTTTGAAAAAAAAAAGGAATATTAACTTCATAAAAGTGACTAAGATTCCAACTTTATGACAATTGACCTACTTCACTATTTAGTACAAAATGTAAAACCCATTTCCAATTACTTTGTACCATTTCTGTTTTCTAAGATCACTGGATAATAAGACTAAACTGTGACTTTTATGTCAGATCTTAACTTGTGAGAAAGAAGCTAATAAATCTTTCAAGAATTAAGAATTACCTATGTAGCCAGTCATGGTGGTTCACACTTGTGATACAAGTATGAGGCTACACAACAAGATCCAGAATGGACTTTAGTACATAGCAATACCCATCCTGAAAAAGAAAAAAAAACAGAATTATCTAGGTGATTGAACTTCTTTCTCAATGACTATCTGATATAACCCACAAACTGAGTCCTAGTGTGTAGTTGGGATCTTCAGAGTGTGGGCTTGACACACACATGATATAAATCAAAGCTTAGGTTAATTCAACAGATATGAAGCCCATAAAATAAAATGTTAGACTCAAAAATTTTTCTAACCTGCTCATGCCTATCTTTTTCCTCTTGGCTATATTTAGAACTTTTATGTCCTCACTTCGAGGTCTTCTTGCCTAGATCTGCCTATTCTACACTTAAGTGGATAGACTGTCTCCTCTGTCGTTTCTCTGGTGCAGGATCCTGAATTCTGGGTTTCCCCAATCTTGGCTCAAGCCAGCAAGGTAAGGCTGTGCCATGTGGTCTTTTTCTTCTAGGTGTTGCATCAACCAGGAATATGAACTAATATTGGAATAACTGCCCCTACAGAGTCTTTGAATTATTTGGTAAACTTAGCAAAAACCTTTGAATATTAGAAATTCACATGGAACCCCCCCCAAAAAAAAAACTTTTTGCTGTTTGCTCATACACATTTAGAGCTTGAGAGAATAGCACTGAAAATCAAAAAAGCAAAGGCAAGTTACCCATAGTAGACATTATGTTGAAAGTCACTCAAACTCCTGAAGAGTTCCTATTTGATTTGTGGGTCACTTATGGCTTCTGACTTCACTTAATTACTCCTCAGCTTGACATTGAAAATATATAAATATAGACTGTCATTGTGGTTTATGACTGAATCTCAGCTACTTCAAGGTGGGATGAGGCAGGAAGATGCTGAGTATCAGGTAGGTCCAAGCAAAGTTAGCAAGACCCTGTCTCAAAAACAAAATACCAGCAAAAGGGCTTTGTGTGTGGCTCAACTGAGAGAGTGCTTGCCTAGCAAGGATGAGGATGTGGTTTTAATCCCCAGTACTATTAAATAAGTAAATAAAACAATAACAATGTGTCAGTTTATACTTGTTAAGAATCCAGCATATTAAGATTTGTAGAGAGGATCCAAGATGGTGACTAGAGTGCAGAAGCAGACAGGATAAGCTCCGTAAATAGAAAATTTTGCTGAGACACTGGAGCCACACTAGGCAGAAAAAAAGCACCAAGAGGAATCAGGGCTTCAATACCCTGAACCCCCAGACAGTACAAAGCTTCTCTGTGCCATGTTACACTGAGAAAACAAGAGAGCTCCCATACCACCAGACACCAGCTCTAAACCTGCCTAAAAGCCATCCTGCAGACCAACTGGTAAGCAAATATGCACAGGGGTATTCCCAAAGCCCTGGGATAAACAAGAATAGCCCCCTGGACAGATTGACCCCTGCCCCATTAAGAAAAAAAGCTGAATAATAAACAAGGAACTGAAAAGGAGCATGCAGTAGAGGGGTGGGGTGCTCTAGGTGTACTGGAGAAAGGGGGAAGAGCAAGGAGCTGATCTCTGTGAGAAATTACAGTAAACAAAGACTGGAAAGGCAGACAGGCCAACAGTAGGTGGGTGAAAAGCTGCTGCCTGAAATAGGGCAGAGAGAGGTCTACAAAACTCATCTCCTGAGCCAGTGAGCAACATCCAAAGTCAAATAACCCTGCAAAATTGAAAAACAATTAGCAAACCAGCATAACACATGAACAGCAGGGACCTGGCTGACAGATCTCTGACGTTGCCCCAAAGAAAGGGGGCAAGGCAAAGAAACAAGACCCCTGTAAACTAATATAGAGAAAACCCAACTCCAAAGCAGGATGGCTGGTGAACCACAGAGCTGATCTCCAGGATTTGAGGACAAGCCACACCTCACTGAGGGAGATGCAGACAAAGCAGCTGCTACTGAAAGACAGGAAAAATAACTGGCAAGTCTCCCCAACCACTTGGCAAGAATAAGACAGAGCTCCTGCTTAAATACCAACACTAGGGCTGGATGCTGAAGGAGTAACACTAGAAGTATGAAGACTGAAATTCTATTGTTCCTGATCCTGGAATTTTTTATGTGTTTGTTTGTTTGTTTTGTTACCTATTTGTTTGTCCATCACCTCTCCCTGTAGATTTCTTTTTTTTTTTCTTGCTTTCTTTGTTTTGTTAGTTTTACTATTGTAAGTTAGCTAATACTAAATTACACACAGAACAGAGACAGAAACAGCACCAAGGGGAGCGATGGGAAGGCAAAAGAAGGATGAAAACCATTCTCCCCTGAAAAATAAATTAATACAGCATTCAGAGGGAAATGAAGAAAATGGATACCCAGTTCCAGACTCCAACAAAACAAAGATAAATGATGCTAAGGAACCCAATGAAGCCCACAAAAACACTCTGAAAGAAAAAATCCTGCAAGTAATCACTGAGAATTTCATGGAGATGTTACTAGACATGGTCAACCAAAAAGTACATGAGGCACTCAAGAAATTCCAAGACAACAAAAATAAAGAATATGAGAAAACACAAAAACAAATAAATGAACACATAGGAGTCATAAATAAATACCAAAGTGAGAGAGAGCACCATAAATAGAGAGATTAATGAATTAAAGACAAAAATTAACATTTAAAGAGGAAGTGACCCATGATATGGAAAACCTCAGAATAAACAATGAAACAGAAATATAAAGCACAATGGAAGGCCACTCCAGCAGACTAGAACAAGCAGAAGACAGAATCTCAGAATTTGAACATGAAAAATTAAAGGAAAAACTGAAGAGCTATTAGTCAAACAACTCATGACCTGTGAATGGATATGCAAGAACTCACCAATTCCATCAAAAGAACAAACCTGAAAATCATGGGCATTGAAGAAGGGGTGCAAGCAAAAGGAATTTGTAATATATTCAACAAAATAAAAACAGAAAATTTCCCAAATCTAGAGAAAACTATGCCCATTCAGGTACAGGAAGCCTCCAGGACACCAAACAGACTTGACCCAAATAGAACTACCCCAGGGCATATTATCATTAAAACAACAAGCACTGAGAATGGAGTAAGAATATTGAAGGCTGTAAGAAAGAAAAAACAAATAACATACAAAAGTAAACCCATCAAAATCACAGCAGATTTCTCAACGGAAACATTAAAAGCAAGAAGGGCATGGAGGGAGGTATTCTGAACACTGAATGAAAATAACTTCAACCCCCGGATGCTCTACCCAGCAAAACTATCATTCAAAATAGACGGAACAATAAAAGTCTTCCATGATAAGCAGAAACTAAAACAATATATGACCACCAAGCTAACACTATAAAATACTCTCCAAGGAATTCTGCACACAGAAAATGAAAGCAAACAAAACCATGAAAGGACAGGCAATATCAAATCACAGGAGAAGAAAAGACAAGTAGAGAGTAACATTGATTCAGCTGCACACAATCAAATACTTAACAAAAACAACTAAATGACAAGAATTACCACATACCTATCATTACTAACACTGAATGTTAACGAACTTAACTCCCCCATCAAAGGACACCATTTGGCAAACTGGATTAAAAAGAAGATCCAACAATCTGTTGCTTACAGGAAATGCATCTCATCAACAGAAACAAGAACTAGCTTAGGGTCAAAGGCTAGAAGAAGATTTACCAAGCCAATGGCTCCTGAAAACAGGCAGGAACAGCAATACTTATCTCAGACAAAGTAGACTTCAAACATACACTGATGAAACAAGACAAAGGATACTCCATACTAATAAAAGGGGAAATACACCAAAAGGAAATAATAATTATCAACCTATATGCACTCAACATCAATGTACCCAATTTCATCAAACATACCCTGGACCTAAAAACATATATAGACTCCAACACAGTGGTAGTGGGAGACTTTAATACCCACCTATCCAAACAAAAAATCAATAAAAAAATTCTAAAACTAAATCACACCATAGATCAAATGGACCTAGCTGATGTGTACAGAATATTTCATCCAACTTCTGCACAATATACATTCTTTTCATCAGCTCATGGAACCTTCTCCAGAATTGATCATATCTTAGGGTACAAAGCAAGCCTCAGCAAATATAAGAAAACAGAAATAATCCCATGCATTGTATCTGATCACAATGCATTAAAACTAGAACTCAACAACAAAACAGCAGTAAAAAACAAACAAACAATTGGAAGCTGAACAACACATTGCTCAATGATCAATGAGTCACTGACAAAATAAAAGAGGAGATTAAAAGGTTCATGGAAGTTAATGAAAATGAAAATACAACCCAGCGGAACCTATGGAACACAGCAAAGGCAGTCCTAAGATGAAAGTTTATAGCCATGAGTGCATATATTAAAAGGACAGAAAGATCTCAAAACAGTAACCAAATGCTACATCTCAAATTCCTAGAAAAACAAGAACAAGCAAAACCTGTAACAAGCATAAGGAGAGAAATGATAAAAATAAGGACTGAAATTAATAAAATACAAACAACAACAACAACAAAAAACATACAAAGATTCAATGAAAAAAAAAAACTGGTTCTTTGAAAAAATAAATAAGATAGACCCCTGGTGAAACCTGACTAAAATGAAGAGAGAAAAAATCTTCATCAGTAAAAATCAGAAGTGCAAAAGGGGAGAAAACAACAAACATTATGGAAATCCAGGAAATCATCAGACTTCTTTGAGAACATATATTCTAATAAATTTGAAAATCTTGAAGAAATGGATAGATTTCTAGATACTTATGACCATCCATAAGTATGGTCCATCCTGAACCAAGAGGACATTAATCACCTGAATAGATCTATAATACAAAATGAAGTTGAAGTAGCAATTAAAAGTCTTCCAAAAAAGAAAAGTCCAGGACCTGAAGGATTCACTGCTGAATTCTATCAGATGTTTAAAGAAGAACTAATACCAACCCTCCTTAAACTGTTCCACAAATAGAAAGGGAAGGAAAACTGCCTAACTCATTTTATGAAGCCAGCATTACACTCTTCCCAAAACCAGACAAAGACACCTCCATAAAGGAGAACTATAGGCCCAACTCCTTAATGAACATTGATGTAAATATCCTCAATAAAATAATGGCAAACCAAATCCAACAACACATCAGAAAGATCATTCGCAACAACCAAATTGGCTTAATCCCAGGAATGCAGAGGTGGTTCAACATATGCAAATCTATAGATGTAACACAGCACATTAATGGAAGCAAAGACACAAACCACTTGATCATCTCAATAGATGCAGAAAAAGCCTTCAACAGGATCCAACACCACTTCATGATAAAAGCTCTAAGAAAACTAGGGATAGAAGGAATGAATGTACCTCAACATTGTAAAGGCTATATATGACAAACCTACAGCCAGCATCATACTTAATGGAGAAAAACTGAAACCATTTCCCCTAAAATCAGGAATGAGACAAGGGTGCCCACTCTCCCCACTCCTATTCAACATAGTACTGGAACTTTAGCCAGAGCAATTACGCAAGAAGTAGTAATAAAAGGAATACAAATAGGTAAAGAAATTGTCAAAATATCCCTATTTGTAGATGATATGATCCTATACCTTAAAGACCCAAAAAACTCTACCCAAAAACTCCTAGACACCATAAATAATTACAAGGTGTCCAGATACAAAATCAACTTACAAAAATCATTAGCTTTTCTAAACACCAATAGCAAACAAATTGAGAAAGAATAAATGGAAACAATTCCATTTAAAATAACTTCAAAAAAAAATCAAATACCTAGGAGTAAACTTAACAGAGGATGTAAATGACCTCTACAAGGAGAACTACAAACCTCTGAAGAAAGAGATCAAGGAAGACTACAGAAGGCGGAAAGATCTCCTGTGCTCATGGATTGGTAGAATAAACACAGTAAAAATTGCTGTATTACCAAAAGCAGCCTACAAGTTTAATGCAATTCCCATCAAAATCCCAATGACATTCATAAAGAGATTGAAAAATCTACCCTAAAGTTCATTTGGAACACAATAGACCAAGAATAGCCAAGGCAATACTCAGCAAAAAGAGCAATGCTGGAGGTATCACAATACCCAACTTCAAGCTATATTACAAAGCAATATCAATAAAAACAGCATGGTACTGGCACAAAAACAGACATGAAGACCAATGGAACAGAATAGAGGACCCAGATATGAATCCACACAGCCATGCCCACCTTATTTTTGACAAAGGGGCCAAAAATATATGATGGAGAAAAGACAGCCTCTTCAACAAATGTTGCTGGAAAAAGTGGTTATCCATCTGCAAAAATCTGAAACTAGATCCATGTTTATCACCCTGTAGTAGTATCAACTCAAAATGGATCAAGGACCTTAATATCAGACCCGAAACTGTAAAGTTGGTGCAGGAAAGAGCAGGAAACACTCTGGAAGTAATAGGTATAGGTAAGGACTTCCTCAATAGAACCCCAACAGCTCAGCAACTAAGAGAAAGGATGGACAAATGGGACTTAATAAAACTAAAAAGCTTTTGCACAAAAAAGAAATGGTCTCTAAACTGAAGAGACCACCCACAGAGTGGGAGAAAATATTTGCCAGCTATACATCAGACAAAGGACTGATAACCAGAATATACAAGGAACTCAAAAAACTAAACTTTCTCAAAATCAATGAACCAATAAAGAAATGGGCAACTGAACTAAACAGAACTTTCTCAAAAGAAGAAATTCAAATGTCCAAAAAACAAATGAAAAAATGCTCACCCCATTTCTAGCCATAAAGGAAATGCAAATCAAAACTACACTAAGATTCCACTTCATACCTGTTAGAATAGCCATCATCAAAAGCACCGGCAACAACAGGTGTTGGTGAGGATGTGGGGAAAAAGGAACCCTCATACACTGCTGGTGGGAAGGCAAGCTAGTGCAATCACTCTGGAAAAATTTTAGAGACTTCTTAAAAATCTAAACATAGATCTGCCATATGATCCAGCAATACCACTCCCAGGGATATACCCAAAGAATGCGACACAGGTTACTCCAAAGACACCTGCACACCCATATTTATTGCAGTGCTATTCACAATAGCCAAGTTATGGAAACAGCCAAGATGCCCCACTACAGATGAGTGGATTAAAAAAATGTGGTATTTATGCACAATGGAATTTTATTCAGCCATGAAGAAGAATGAAATCTTATCATTTGCAAGTAAATGGATGGAACTGAACAACATCATTCTGAGTGAGGTTAGGCAGGCTCAGAAGACCAAAACTTGTATGTTCTCTCTCATATGCAGAATTTAGGTCTAGGGCAAATACAGTAATGTTGTAGGACTTGGGTCACATGCTAAGGGGAGAGCACATATGGGACTTATGGGGATAGGTAAGAAACCTAAAACATGAAAGTGTCTGATGTCCCCACTGCAGAGGAGCTAATACAGAAACCTTAAAGTAACAGAGGTCAATATGGGAAGGAGATCAGCAACTAGTGAAAAGGGCATGTGCCTGGAAGCAATGCTAGGAATCTCTCTGTAAAGCCATCCTTATCTCAACTAGCAAAAACACTTTGTCTTTCTTATTATTGCTTATGTCTTCTCTTCAACAAAATTGGAGAAAAGGGCAGAATAGTTTCTGCCTGGAAGTGAGGAGGTCGAGGGGGAGAGGGAGGAGGCAGTAGGAAGAAATGTCTCAAACAATGTATGCACATGTAAATAAATGAATTAAAAAATTTTAAAAAAATCTGTTGATATCAGACATCACAGTCTGGGCTCTGGAATTCATTCTTACAGTTATCCAACAACTATACAACAGATTGATACCCTAGGCATTTTGTGATAGGTGTCTTGGATTGCAAGGTAGGCGAGACAGACAGGGACCCTGCCCTAATGCAGTTTTCTTTCTTACTCTGACTGTTTTAAAGTGATCAGCAGATGTACAACTTAAAGTATGGATAATCACTGTGATGGGAAATTATGAGGAAAGATAAACCTAGCCTAAGGGACGCAGCTTTGATTGAGTTTACCTGAAAAGGCTTTTAAGGGAAAGTGGCATTGTCCCTGAGATTTGAAAAATGAGTAGCATTTAATTAGGTAGTGAGAGTAATTGTGGGAGGAAGATTCTCCTACCAAGGGAGATTAGTCTGTTCAAAGGTATTGAAGGAACAATAGGACTTTGAAAAACTTAAAGAAGTTCACTGTGGCTAGAACACCAAATGCAATGAGGGTGTCTCATGATGGCTACAAATTCTCTGTCAAGATAGCTGTAAAAATGATTATCAAAGACACTCTGTTTGTGTAGAACTGGTGCTGCTCTATATGCAGTTAATAAATGTTTCTTGTATCACTCCTATTTTAAAATTTTGCTGCTAATCAGGGCAAATTGTGTAATCTAATGTAATTTGTCTATGAGCAAAATAACTTAGTTTCTTCATTCAGTTATGAATGTTCAAAACTCACCATCAACTGGTTGTAGAAGGATTCACCCTGTTTGCTACCTGATAACAAGTTACACATTCTCTAGTTGTAAATACTCAGTACTGGCCACTTAATTCTCATAAGCCCTTTGATTTACTGGCAAGACTTGCAATATTTTAATCAGTGAAGTTTTTCATTTCATAGACCCAAAAAATGATACAATTATAATATCTAGAATTATTTGTTACTTACTTAGTGTTGGAACTGTGGTAAGTGTTTTGTCAGACTTTCTAAAACCAGAGCTAGCTTATAGATTTTGTGATGGTTCACACAGTACTCCTTTCTCCATTATTCATTACCAGAGATACACACTTGGTATTTAGTAGACCAAGAACATAAGCCAGACCTAGAAATTTGTCTAGAAACCTCTTGTGTGAATTCAGATATAAAGCAGAGAGCCACATGAACTTACTAAAAAGGAAGATTGTTGGGGCAGAGCAACTGGCTACTGGGGAGTAACATGGCTAAGACTACTGAACCTGATGTCGTAGGACAAAGAAAAGGCATCTTTGAAAAATGAAATTGAATTGTACTATGCCTGTCAGATCCCAAGAGCCTCTCAAAGAAATGCATTCCTTTCAGAAAGGAGAGAAACTATTATTCAAGACTGAATATTTATTCAGTAAAGTTAAGCAACTGTGTCTTGGTGCCAGTTAGCTTTTTCTTGTGACAAAATACTTGAAAGAAACAATTTGAAAGGAGGTGAGATTTATTTTGGATCACAGTTTCAGAGGTTTCAGTCATGGTCACTTGGCTCTGTTTCTGGGCTATAGTAAGAGTACATAGTGGGGCAAACTGCTTACCTCATGGTACGCAGAAAGCAGAAAGAAAAAGACCAGGGACAAGATATACCCTTAAAAGCCATTTCCCCAGTGATCTACTTCCTCCAACTAATACTCACCTCCTAAAAACCCACTCACCTATTAACTACTTAATGGGTTGATCCCCAATGAGGTCAATGTCTTCATGATCCATTCAGCTCTTCTTAGCACCACTAGGGGTCCCAGCATGGTTCAGACTAGGTTGGCTGCAAGAGATTAGAAAAACATAAACTAAGGAGAATGACTCCTCCAAATAACACCTCTTCTCCAAAGACAGAACTCTGGCTACTAATGGTAACTTTATTAAATATGTATTCCACTTTTATTGCTAGTTGACAATAATTACATATGGCACAATTTTTTGATACATTAATACATTGCAGAAACATTAAATCAGGCTAGTTAATGCATCCATTACCTATGCACTTATGATTTTTTTTTCTGTTAACTTCTTTTCTTTGTAATGTAAAGAAAGGTAATCATTATCATCTGATCTCTGTAACAAAGGTAAACCACATTCCACTTGACCTAAGAAGGAAGACCTATATTTATTCAAGCAAGAACGTGCATCTTACATTGAGGAAAAAAGTATTTTGAATGCACTGTTGTGTATCTGAATTGTCATGTGTGTTTCAAATATAATCAGCAAAACAATTCCCATGAGACAGATCACCAAACATGAAGCATATTCTGTTTCCACTATATAACACACTCAAGAGAGGAGATGAAAATGGGCTCTAAGCTTGTCATTATACCTATATGAAATATTTGAAGGAAGAAAAGCTTTTCAATATTTTTTAAAGCAGATAGTATCCTATAAAACTATCCATAGATTTTAGCCGATAATTAAATAATTTAGCTTTGTCCTCTATGCTAATGAATTGGAAAACAGTTATTTTTAAAGATGTTCTTCACAAATGTAACTAATATTGAATCACCTGTGTAATTACTATTCTATGATCCCATTAACATTTTTCAAACATACATTGGTAACACATATAATTCTATCTCACCATTTATTTTTCAAGAAATGTACTTAAGTAACATTAAGTAGACAGTGGGAACAAAGTTCCCATAGAGCTAGAATCAATAGGATTATACAAGTTAACTAAATTAATTAAGTAATCATACAAGTAAATACTAAACCACTTTAATGGCAAGTGTTTCTAGGCATTAAAATGAGAGGTTTTTGAAAAAAGGGGTGGGCTTTCTTTTTTTTTTCTCTTTATTTTTTTCTTTTATTATTCATATGTGCATACAAGGCTTGGTTCATTTCTCCCCCCTGCCCCCACCCCCTCCCTTACCACCCACTCTGCCCCCTCCCTCTCCCCCCACCCCCTCAATACCCAGCAGAAACTATTTTGCCCTTATTTCTAATTTTGTTGCAGAGAGAGTATAAGCAATAATAGGAAGGAACAAGGGTTTTTGCTGGTTGAGATAAGGATAGCTATACAGGGCATTAACTCACATTGATTTCCTGTGCATATGTGTTATCTTCTAGGCTAATTCTTCTTGATCTAACCTTTTCTCTAGTTCCTGGTCCCCTTTTCCTATTGGCCTCAGTTGCTTTTAAGGTATCTGCTTTAGTTTCTCTGCATTAAGGGCAACAAATGCTAGCTAATTTTTTAGGTGTCTTACCTATCCTCACCCCTCTCTTGTGTGTTCTCGCTTTTATCATGTGCTCATAGTCCAATCCCATTGTTGTGTTTGCCCTTGATCTAATGTCCACATATGAGGAGAACATACGATTTTTGGTCTTTTGGGCCAGGCTAACCTCACTCAGAATGATGCTCTCCAATTCCATCCATTTACCAGCGAATGATAACATTTCGTTCTTCTTCATGGCTGCATAAAATTCCATTGTGTATAGATACCACATTTTCTTGATCCATTTGTCAGTGGTGGGGCATCTTGGCTGTTTCTGTAACTTGGCTATTGTGAATAGTGCTGCAATAAACATGGGTGTGCAGGTGCCTCTGGAGTAAACTGTGTCACAGTCTTTTGGGTATATCCTCAAGAGTGGTATTGCTGGATCAAATGGTAGATCAATGCTTAGCTTTTTAAGAGGCTTCCAAATTTTTTTCCAGAATGGTTGTACTAGTTTACATTCCCATGTTGGCGAGGATGCAGGGAAAAAGGGGTGGGCTTTCTTGACAAGGTGAGGAAAAGACTTCAGCTTGTGCTGGACAAAAGCAGAGATGAAGGCAACAGCCAGTAGGGACACCCTGAGGAGGAAAGGGGAATTACCAAAGACCTAGAAATCAGAGTGGCTAGAAACGAAAGATGAAGAAGCAGAGACAAACTAGTCTCAAATAAGAATGGAGAAGAAGATAGGAGGAAACTACACAGGACTTGTCTCTCATGTTAAGAGAATTAAATTTACCCCAAGGACTGCATGGGAAATGTCACTCAATAATCAAATATTAGTTTTCAAAACTGGACATTATTTACATGCAGAGTCTAAATCATGTGCAACACCTAATAGATTCAAGTAAACAATTACACCATGGACTAGATGGTTCTTCCCATAAAGAATGGAAACTAACAGACTTGTGTTTTGGCAATTTAAAAATTTCTATATCATGCTACTCTCAGTGGTAAACTGTGATCTCTCAGGAACTCCAGAGTTTTCCTGAGGCACCAACAGCTTCCCATTTCCATGTCAACAAACATTGAAATTCTCAGCCCAAAGAAGTAGCTGCTCTGAGGATGGATTTTCTCTAGCTGTTCCCCTCAAATAATCTCAACTGGACTTGTGTATTTCAAACCATTGGTGCCATGACTATTTTTGTCCACTTTATGATTTCACTATCAAAGCCTCTCATCCTTTGTCCTTTAAGTAGTCATAATTCTTCAAGTAAACTGAAAATAATTACTTCTTATACACCAAAAGTATGGGATAGTCTTTAAAAAGTAAATCTTCTTATTACTAATTCCTAAATACTTCTGGGTACATTAATATACAATACTGGGAAAGTTCTAACAAATCCAAAGAAAAATGAAAAAAATAAGACTAATAGGTAGTGTCTTAAAAGTAATATGATACAATTAGTGGTGTGTTTGTTGCATGATGTTTTTAAATACTCTTTTATTGCAAAATAAAATATAGTCAATTCTGACAGCTCTGTTATTTGAATGTTTTTCTTTATAGTTTAAATGTATAAGAACTGTTGTTCCAGCTTACCTACTTATCTCCTAAGTTAAATGGAAAGCTGAAAAATACTCAGGCCTCAATACTAATCCCTGATCCAAATTTTCTTCTTAAGTTGCCTGTTAGTAGAAAAAGAAAAGACAAAGAGATTTGCAATATTTGCTAAGACTAACAAAAAGTTCTTTGAAAAGCTTCTTGGACCTATACTGTCTGTAAGGTTCTAACCTTAGTCCTCACTTTCACTCACCTCTTTGGTTTTGTGGTTTTAGGAAGACAGATCACTATGGGAATTTTAATCACTGTGGCACAAAGGAGCATCCTACAGAAAATGTTTCCACTTTGTGCCACCCAGGAAATCAGCATATAGGTTGAACTCAGGCAAAAAAAAACATCTTAAAATGAAGTTGATGTGGATTTCCATTGTCACCAATTATTTTTCTCTAATCCAGTATAGTATTTCTAAAATAAGTAGAGCAAAATAGTTTTTAATACAAAAAAAAAAAAACTGGCAAGACTTTTCTACACTGGAATGGTGTCTGTCATTGTCATCTCTGTGTGAAAGTCTCTTTTGTATTGTTAAAAGTAATCATTTTGGTTCTTTTTTCCTGAGTTTTACTTGCTTCTTTTTTTTCCCCTTCTTAAGAAATATATTTCTTGATGATTTATATCACATAATTCATCTTAAGTATCAGTTCTTTTCTATATATGTCTTAATACAAGCCAAATATCCCCTCAAAGACAGTTTGCAGTAACACTCAAACACTGGTTTTTAGTGTCTCTCTCAAAACCAGTAAATTTTAACAATGTTTTTGTCACTAGGTACTCCAACAAACAAACCATTTCCTTTGTATAAGTTCAATTGTCATTAAGGGAAACCATTGCAGTGTACAACTGATAACTTCTAATTTTTTAATGTGGGAGAACACTATTTCTTGCCAAGATAATCCAAATGCATACACTCTTGAGCAATTTTGTAACTCACTTCCTTAGGAAATCAAAGCTCAGATGCAGCATCTGGTTTTCAGTGAATTCTGGCTTTTTCCCCATTTTTCCATCTGGACTGACTGAGGTACAAGTCAATCAAGTGTGAAGCCAGAGGTCTCCCAGCAAGATAGAGTCTATTCCAGGAATAAAGTCCAAGAGCTATCCTGGCAAGCAGTGTATTATTAGCTTTCTTCATACATCAGTATTATTTTATTAATTCTATTTTTAAAGCATAGACTCTTTCAGCACTGCCATTGTTGAAATTATACATTTCACAAAAGATTGCAGTCGTAATAGCATCATTTTAGAGCACCTGTCACACTGCACAGTCAAGTTAACAGTTTTAGTATTCAGTAGTATGATTTTCTCTGGTAAATATATATCCTGTTTGGAAGACCTTTCTAAGAAATCTGCAACTGAGAAAACAAAATGCTTCCTTCACAAAGCAGAAAGGACAGGATCTTGAGGAAGAAAGCCCAACCTGGTAAAATCACAAAAAATAATACTGTTTAACTCAAAGTTGTGTTATGAGAGAATAAATTTAGATGCCAGAGTGTCAATTGATAATGAAAGTGTTTTTTCACATGCAAATGATAACAGCCATTAGACTAAATTTTTGATGTTGCTGAAAATAGAAGAGCTAAAAAATCATTGGCTGATGATTTCATACTACACAGATGGCTACCTGTGGAGTTAATAATAGACCCAGGACATAGCCATCAAGAATTCGATGTATATGGTGCTTTCGAGGTTATCTGTCGCAGAAAAAGCATTGAATACCAGATAACTCCTAGGATAGCCTACATGTCCTAGACGTCTTGCAATTAGACAGGTAAGACAGAAACCTCAACTCTTTGTAACCCAAAAGCTTTTGATGTTGTTGTAATTGATTGATTAAAGGCAAGATAATTAAGGGACAATTAAGTAGGCCAGCTTAGAAGCTGTTTGCCACCATAACAAAAAAGTATCTGCAAGACAAAATAGCATCTGTGTGGCAGATTCACCTCTGCATAGTCATATCCACTCACCTATGCTGGATAAGTACCATGAAGATTTCTGCCTTCTCTACTGATTCCTGACTAATATAACTTATATTCAAATTGATTCTTTCAGGAAAGATCTTTAAGCTAGGCCAGAAATTATTCTAAAATACAGGCAACAGTACAGATTCATAAGTATGTTATGATATTAGATAGTAGGTATCAGGGAGTTTTTCATGGTAATAAAATTTTTGTATCAAAATTTTATGCCTGCTCAAGATATTTGACCTCAAAAGTAGTGTTCTATTCTATTTTTCTATACTAATGTATTTATAAGATCCCTTTCTCACTACTATCCTATCCCTGTGTTTATTGTAAACCTTTTTTAAAGGTAGCATTTTGGTTACCTGAGTTCAAATTTCAGTACTGCTGGGAAAAAAAAAAAGAAAAAGAAATGGTGGCAGAACTGATGGCTCATGCCTATAATCTTAACAACTTGGGAAGCTGATATCAGGTGGATTATGGTTTGAGGCTAGCCTGGGCAAATAGTTTCTGATATCTCATTTTCAAAATAACCAGAACAAAACTGGACTAGAGGTGTGGCTCAAGCAGCAGAGTACCTGCTTTGCAAGTGTGAAGCTCTGAGTTCAAACTTGAATCCATTCAAAAAATGTTTAAATAACTCAAAGTAAATATTTTATAATTCTGCTTCTGATTTGTCCAAGCAGTTACTTGGTGTATCCTCCCCATGATCCCCAAATCATTTGCCTGTACTTCCATTTAAGCACTTAATACACTGAAGTACATTTTTGTTTATATCTATCTCTCATCCCTTTGGTAATATCCTTGCAATCAGAGGGACTACTTGCATATTCAGAAAAAAACAAAAGATCAATTTGAAAAACATGGTTTATATATATGTAGTGGATGCTGTAAGTTGCATACTTTACAGGTTAAATGTCAGGTTCAAATATCAGAGTGCACTGTTTTATTAAACTTGAAATTAGCAACATGTTGTCAGGTCAATCTATGCAGAAAGGAAAGGAACCAATACTGCTTAAGATAACTGGTAAATTTTGCACACTAAAAGATTCTAATTGTAATTCCCAAACATTTACTGGATTTTTTTTGCGGGGGGTGCTAGAGATCAAACTCAGGTGATCTACCATTTGATCTACACCCCCAGTCCTGTAGTTTTTAGTTTGTTTTTCAGGTAGGATATTTTAAGCTAACTTTTCCTGGGCCTCCTACAACTGTGATCCTCTGCCTCCTAAGTAGTTAGGATTAAGTGGGTTTCATATTGCTAATGAGTTTGTATTCTTTTTTCTCAATAAAATTTCTCCCAATAAAATTTCTTTAATCCTGTAGGATTTATAAAGCCTTATTCACTGATAATAGTAATGATAATGACACTACAACCTAACATTTATTCAGTATCTACAATGTGAGAGGCATGGTTCTGATTATGTAAAGTGTGATATCTCACTTAATTCCTACTAAAAACATGAAGTACTTTTATTTACTCCACTGTATTTTTGAAGTTTCGAAAAGAAGTGAAGAAAATTTCCTAAGATCAGATTGTTGATCCTAAGATCAGTAAGGAGCTGACTAGCACCCTCAGCCCAATGTGTCTGACAATGAAATCGGTGTTCACCCTATTCTGTATGGTCACCTCTGCAACATATAAACCCACCTCGGCTCATCCATGCACTTTCCTCCTGACTCAGTACCTGTACTGAATCATTAATTCTACCCAGATGACTAAAACGTCAAGTTTAAACTATATGTGGTGGAATATGAAATTATGGCTCTCCAGAACAGCCCACACCAGAAATTTGTTATGCCTTAATGTTTCTCTATAAAGCCCTTAACCTAGGGAAGGTCTTTGTTTCATCCATTCATGTGGTAATAACCGCAAACTGGGTAATTTTCAAAGAACATACATTTATTTCTCATAGTTCTGTGGGCTGGGAAGTCTAATATCAAGGCACTGTCATCTGGTAAGGGCTGCTGTTTGCTTTGGAGATGACACTTTGAACACTGCATGATCCTGAGGGGAGAAATGTGTTGCCCTCTCACAGCAGAAAGCAAAAAGGAAAAAAGGGAAAACTTCACTCTATCAAGCCTTTTTATGAGATACCAATCCATGAGCCCTTCTGACCTATCCATCTCCTAAAAAGTTCAACCTCTCAACACTGGTGCACTGAGGACTTTAACACATAACTGTGGGGAATACATTTAGACCAAAATATCCTTTACAAAGACAGAATGGTCCCAGCTTTTCTTCTATGTAGTACTTTTATTCTGTTTACTCACTAGTAAAATGTCAAACATAATTCCAAAATAAATTACAATCCTATTTCTCCAAATGAGGATCCCACAAATTATTGCTCTCAGCCAAAAGAGCTCAGAGGACATCAAGAAAATGATTCTTAATTAAAATTTAGAAATCTTTGGTTCTCTCTACTCATTTACTTCTGAACGCAAGCATTATTGCAAGTACCACTCACTAGTATCACAAACTTCCTCCTTTTCCTATTAGGGTCACTCTACTTTCTGTGGATTCACAAGTTGAAATAGCAGTAATATTACCTAGATTTTTGATAGTCCCAGACTTTCAAATTTTTGTTCACATTAGTCAAATTTCACCCTGTTATCTTGCTTAAAGAAGAGAATTTGAGTTTAAACCTTATTTCTCCCAAAAGTTATCAGTTTGGAAGAGGTTCTAAACTCTCATATGTTTAAGCCACTGCTGTGGTCTGAATATTTGCATCCTTCCAGAATTCATATGTTGAAATTTTAATCCCCAAAATGCAAATATTAAGAGATGCTGCTTTATGAAGGCCATGAGGTTGTATGGGATAGAGCCCTTATGAATTAGATTATTGCTCTTGTAAAAGAAGCCCTTTCCCCTCTCACCATGAGAACACAGTGAGAAAGAATCTTCTACAAACCAGAGAGTAGACTTTGCCCAGACATAGAACTCACAAATACCTTGATCTTGGACTGCTCAGATTCCAGAACTTGAGAAATAGTATTCTGTTGTTTTTAAGATACCTAGTTTTTGCTATTTTGATATGTCAGTCCAAATGAAAAAAGACAACCATATTAATACATACAAAAATATTTCCTGCTTAATTATATATTTGAATATACCATTATAGCCAGGCAAAGTGCAAAATGAGTAAAACTGACAACCAGTACACATAACTTGGGTTATCATCCATCACTCAGTGAGGAGGTAAAATTTCTTCATAGGGATAATCTAGTGTATTAGTCCATTTTAAAGCAGAATAGGATCGTTAAGAACATTATGCCATCATTTGACAGATTAAAAACCTATCCTGTACATTAAAAACTCCCTGACTATCGTGCCATATCCTTTAGTGTAAAAATGTACTGCTTACATAACTGACTAAAATTAGGGCTCAAAATTTCTTTTTTATAATTATATTATAAATGCCATCCCTATTAACATTCTTTCATAAATGATAATAATAAAAGAAACTGTCAAGTAATAGTTGCCAATATTTAATTAGTGCTTATTGTTTGATGGAAACTATACAAAGAGTGTCACATGTGTTATCTCATTTAATCTCAGTAATATATTCTTTTTTTGTGTGGTAATGGGGTTTGAACTCAGGGCCTACACCTTGAGCTACTATTTGCCCAGGCTGGCTTCAAACCACTATCTTTCTGATCTCTGTTTCCTGAGTAGATAGGATTACAAGTGTGAGCCACTGACGACTGGCTTTCATAATATATTCTTACAACATGCAGTTGCCCAGTTTTATTGATAGAAGAATGCAGGGAAGTAGGTAACTTGCCCAATGTCAAAAATATAGCTGAGATAGAATTATGATTCAATCTGGTTCTCAGATTCCATGTCCCAAGTACTAAGCTGCTGGGTTTTTCTCCATTTCAAATTTCGCTAAAATATAAAGCTAAATTTTGTGACATTTCCAAAACTATTAGAACTAAACCTATTGTGTGAATTTAAGGGAGGTCACATTAAAAGGAAGGAATAAATAATTGGTCCTCTTGCTTTTTTCATTCTAAATTGATGGCTATTTTAAACTCAGCAGCCAGAATGATCCCTTCACATTCAAGTCTGGACATGTCATTCTTCTGACACAAATACTTGCAATGCCTTCTTCCGAAACACAGCCAAAGTCCTTACAGTGTCCTAGAATGCTTTATGCCCTTCCCTGACTCTAACCACTCTCCATCCCTGATATCATTTTCTACCTCTTGCCTCCTTCTCTCCACAGAGCTATACTAGCCTCCTTGTTGTCCCTTGCACACATTCACCCTTCTCAGGGACTTTGATGTTCCATCTTCATGATAATGTCACTTGATCTTTCAACTCCTTAAAGTTTTGGATCAAATATGATTTTCTCCATGAGCCCTTCTTCAATCTCTTGATGAAATTATCACCTAGTTCTGACTTTTCTTGGCCTTCACTGCTCCCCCTCTATATCCCTTACAAGCAACAGACATATCTTATTTCACTTACTATCCATTTCTCTCCGTGAAAACTACAACCCATGAGAGAAGAGATTATTTTTGTCCATTTTGTTTGCTGTTAATTCTTTAGTGCCTAGAACAGTGTGTTATATACAGTACATGGTAAATGAATACTTGAGTAGGGATGAATAAATAACAGACTAAAATGAACTAATAAGACCAAAACAAACATCATGATACTACTATTTACTATACTCTATTGGCAACCTGAGAAATATATATTACATTATGTTTGAACTGTAAATTAAAAATGTGTCTGCAAATTTATACAAAAATGAGGACTAACCTCAAGGTAATGTTAAATAAGAACAGAAAAATCTCACAAGTCCACATCTTTAATTCTTACAAGACACAATGAAAATTTACAGAAGAGCAGATACAAGATCCACCATTGAGAGATGTCAAATATGAGGTGCTGCAAATAAAGTAACTAATAATGTTCCCAACACAAAATGTCATCTTCAGAAAAATGAAGATTACCGTGCCATGTCTTCATTGTTCCTATCAACTGAGAAGTCTAGGAAATGAAGTAAAACTTAACCAGTGACACCAATGAGCAGAGTGACACAAAGACAGGGGAATAATAGCTTCACAGTAATGACTCATGCACATTTTAATTCATGTTCTCACTCTCTACCAGTTCCACATTAAAACCTGATAGAGAAAGATAAGGCCATGAAATGAACTCATATAGGCCTTTATTAGCTTTTAACATGAACATCATAGAAATCAAAAATCAGAAAGAAGAGTGATCCTCAAATAATTTTGAACAGTCATTAATTCCTCACACTGCCATAAATGGAAAAGGCAAATACGAAAGTGAATTGGGGTTGAGAAAAGATTTTTGAAGGAGCTTTATATTCCCAAACATTCATAGATTTGCTTTTCAGCTACCTTTTCTTGGCACCCAAACTAACCCAACTTCGTGAACTTGGATCTTAGCAGATGGAGTGTTCTCAAGTTCCTCTACTAGCATCTTCTCCAAACATAGTTGGAAAAGGGTGGACGGGGGGGAGAAAACAATTCCAAAAGCTGGGCAGAGGAAACCATTCATTTTATTTTGGCAGTGATGTGCAGCAACTTGGCAGGTGGAGCTGTTAGTTAACATTGTTAGCACTTTGGAGTTGTCTATGACTTTTATCATGTATTTAAGCTGATTAGCCCCTTGAGTGACTTTGGTTTCCAAGGCAGCTTTTCTTTTGACAGCTTGCTGAGGGTACAGATGTCTGGACAACAGATAAAGTTCTTAACCCTTATTTCTCATTTGGTTTCTGTAGAACTATTTAAATAGTTACTTGCAGACTTATAAACAGAAGGCATAGTTTAAAGTGTTTAAGATGCTCATTTATGGGCGAACCACTATCAGCAAATTTGCACACATAGTTTCTCTATGTTCACATGCTAAACTGTAGATTTTGTTTCTGCAATCTTCAATTCACCCCAGCCTTTTCACTTCCATTGCTGCTACCATTTCTCCAGTTCTATTATTTATGTTTGAAAATGAAAGTAACTACCTCCTTCTTCATGATATGACTACGTACCTTCTTCTTTATGGCCCATTATTTCCCTCTATGTAGTCTAGGTTCTATCCAAACTGAAGTGATTCTTACTTCCTGGTTATGCCTATGAATTCCAGGCTCTGTGCCTTTGCTCTTGATCTGTTTGCCTTATACAGTTTTACATAATCCATTATTCAAAATAAATAGTTTAGTAACTATTAGTCATCATGATATATATGGTTTACCCTCATAATTTCACAAATTTTGATGCATCCACTCTTACTATTTTCCAATCACTTTGAACTATTTCATGTATACATTCTACATGAAATAAACTCTATATTCTGCTAACAAAATTTGTCTTCCTGTCCAGTGTGGTGGTCCACAATTATAATTCTAGCACCCAGAAGACTAAAGCAATAGAATCACAAGTTTGAGGCCTAGCTGAGATACATAGTAAGACTCTGTCTCAAAAATAAAATCATCTTCCTGAATGACAAATAAAATAAAATCACAACCCACATGCACATAAGTTGTAATCACTATAATAAACACCTTTCCATAATATTTAAGGTGGCTTTGTGTTTCTGACTTAATTATGACTAATACAATATCCAAAGTTTAAAAGCACATATTCTTCAACTCAAAATTACTTCTATTTAATTTACATATTCTCTAAAAATTCATCTATGAACATAAAGAAAATGATGCCATTGCTCAATGTTTCCCTGTAATAGCAAAAATCAGAATATACTGATATATCCACAAATTTGATGACAAATATATTTTGAAATATTTTTATGCCACAGGATACTATGCAGCATCAAAAATATGTCTACATCTGACAGTGATAGTCATTGATATTGAAAGTTTATCAATGTATGTTGTAAATTAAAAATGGCAAGTTGCAATTAATACACACAATGTAATATAACACTTAATAGAAATAAATGCATTGAAAAAGACTGGAAGAATTTGACATAAATTGTTACTTCTTGGAAGAAAATGTGTTTGATCAATGGGAATAAAAGGATCCTTTCTTTGTATTCACTTTACCCTTAAATAGTTTAAATTTTTAGGGAGAGTGTTCTCACATTTTAGCTATTTATTGTAAACAACATTAGTCTCAGTGGATTGCATAATGGAGGCCTGATGTGTTGTTCTTTATGTTTGCTTTCCTTTGATTTCACAACCACATCAGAATAACCTGCTAGAACGCTAATGTAATTTTGTAGCACTGGAAAAAAATAGGAGCATTCTGTCAAGCAGTACTGTATATATTATAATCTTCAATTTGGGGTACCATACTTCAAGTGGAAATTAATAACAAGTGTGATTTAGGATTAGAAAAAATGAGATATAGAATCCATGTGGCATGAAATACCTTAAACACAGACACATTCACAATGTACAAGAAGATGTTAGCTTGAAAGTATCAGACTAGTTGCTAAATAACAAATTAACAAACATCTCCTAATAAGATAGCCATACTTTAAGGACAAGTTAATTCAGCCAGTTCTCTATGGTTACTTTAAGCTTTCTCTTCATACTAACACAATGACCCCAGGAATCTTATGTTCCCATGGACATATTAAAACAATGAAGTGGCCATCATTTTTCCTGCACCAATGGTTAAGTTTCATCAAGCAAAACCTCTACCTGTCTACCTGTCAGCCACCATGGAGAGATTATGGTCACATGGGACACTATATGAATTAATAACCTCTAAAAACTAGCCCAACCCACCCAACCCTATGGGAATATACTCACCAAGTACCTGCACAAAAGATCCTAATCCACACTGGAGAAGCAAACCTCCAGCACAATTACAACTGAAAGACATCCTTAGTTTTAAAGCACCAAGATCCAAAATTTAAACTGTTATCTAGCTGGAAAAAATGTAGATTTTATGGAATCAAAATATACTTTTTTTATCAACCTACCTATAATAGTAGTGGTGGTGCTATTTTCAAGGTAATCAAAAATTATCTTGTATAGTTATAAATGCCATTTGGAAATAAAATTCCTAAATATTTTCCACATAAATTTTTTGAAATGCTAATCTAAATGTACTATATTATATGCTAAGACACAAAGCATACTCTCATAGAAAAAATACTGTAGTAATAATGGTTAACAGATTTTAAGTGAACAATATAGTATTGCTAACTAAGGTGGAATACTGTATAACAGATCCCTAGACTCTATTTGTCTTGCTCATATTTTCGAATTCTCATTTTTGAACTTCAGTTTCATATTTTGAGATTCTGCTCCTTCTCTATGTGCCCGGCCAATTCTTTTCAGTCCCCATTATCTATTAAGTTTCCTCGGTGTATGGAGCTCATTATTCTTATCCACTGAAAAGACAGATTTAGAAGCTAGTGATTATACTAAAGTCATTTATAAAGGTCTTCTTAGAATTGGTCCATTTTACATGTGCTAATGACCAGCCCACTGAATTTACATTACTCACTACTACTACTAAACCCAAAGAGATGCTTCACAGGGCTTCACCCTTAATGATAATGGAGAGATAGACAGAAATTCCTATTAACCCTCAGAATCTAGTTTATTTACAAAGCAATAAGTACTAACCAGTGCATTGATTCACTACCCTTCAACCAAATTCCTAAACCTACTTAACAGGTTCTTCATTATTTGCTTATTACCTTTAAACTCAATCATTAGATTTATGTTGTACTATCACCATCTCTTAAACATAAAATGCTGTTTATTTCTTTTAATCCTCTCTATTTATGTCTACATTACCTATCATTTGTAAGATGTTATGCAACTGTTAATGCTTTCTTTATGAAATTTAAACAGCTTTCTGCTAAAAACAAAATAAAATAAAATAAAAGGCAACTCTGCCCCATTGGCTAACAGTAATCAACACCCAGGCTAGGACAATAGGTTTTACTTGAATGAAATGTTTGAATGATATCTAGAGAAGAATATTTTGGAATGGAAACCATTGCTATGATATCTAGTTAAAGACTTGCTCATGTAGTGAGATTCTGTCATGTTTTAATTATATTCTTTAAAAATCAAAATAATTTTATTCCATTTTAGACTTCAAAAACCTGTATTGGTAAGTGTACTTTACCTCTGAGTTTTCTCTGTTAAGGTTGGGTTCATAGCATGCAATGACTTCTGATATCCATCTGCCAGAATTAGACCAAACTTCACAGGTGAAGGACAGACCTCTACACAATGTTGTAGCTTCTCCAAGCTATCCTCTCTTCTGAACTGCTGGCTATAAGTTCAAGTTCCCACTGTCACCTCAGTTTCAGTAATTCATTAAAATAACTCACAGAAATCAGCAAAGCACTATACATAATGATAAAACCTCCATAATTGCAAAAAGATAGAAACAAAGCCAAGCAATTGGATGGATACATAGAATGAGAGCTGCATAACTCTTAAACATGAATCCTTCATTGCTTTTGTTACCCTGACCTAATATTGTACTCTCTAGTTGAATTTCTATCCTTCCTAATCTTGCTTATCTTCTGGAGATTTTTGTTTTGGTTTGGTTTGGTTTTTTTGTTAGTGGGACTGGAGATTGCCACTTAAGCAACACTTCCAGCCCCTTGCTTTTCTTTGAGGATAGGATACCAGAAGCCTTTGTACAATTATGCTAGTAGCCACGGTGACTGGCAGACAACTTCTAACTTCATCAAAATTCTATTTGCAAGCGAAATGACACTCCGCAACACCATGACAGACAATTGCCATGAAGATGACTAGAAAGAACCATAAAAAGAGCAAAAAGAGGTGGCACCCAAATTTCCTGAAAATCTTTGCCTACTCCCCCAAAAAGCCATGAATATTTCTTCCCTCTGGTAGCCTATTTTCCCCTTCATTTCTTTTATATATCATTTATATAACAGATCAAGAAGTTGGTATTATCTCCCACTTCTCTTATTCTTGGCCAGAATAAAAGTTTCCTTCACTGTCAATAAGTGCTGGTCTTGTTATTGGTTCCACAATTCTGGAAATGTGAAAGAAGGACCCAATCAGTGATCAAAAATTGATAAAATCTTCAGAGATGCATTAAAATTGGCACATGGATATGTGTAGTATTGCCAGCTACAGTTCACCTAAACTTTGTGTCTACTCTCTTTATTGAGTTTTCATTATAGGGGAATAATTGATCGAATCATTGGCTACCTGGTTGAACACAACCATCAGTCCCACTATGGTTGAGCTGATGGAACCCTAGAAGCTGGGTTGGCAGAACCTATTTCACTCTCAACTCTCTAATCATATATTTGTTTTTTCTCGCATGACCAATTTGTGTGTGTGTGTGTGTGTTTTGGTACTGGGATTTGAACTCAGGGAGCCATGATTTCTAGGCAGATGTGCTACCATTTGAGCCACTCCTCCAGCTCCCTGGCATGATGAATTCTTATCCTGAGTCATCTCATTAGCATGAACTCTGTAGGGGTCCACCACTAGTCACTCCATCAGACTAAACTATCAAGTATAGTCCAAACAGCCTCCCAGGAATATCAAAGACATTCCTATCAGTGAAGAGGTTCTAAGGATTTAGAAACTACCTCTCAAACACTGGGACATAGTCTAACAAAATTCTTTTCTCTGAATATGTAAGTTGCTTCTCAGGAACCAGAGACAAAAGTCACATAAATTCTTTATTATCAAGGGCAGAAAATTTTTAAAAGGAGAAAAAAAAGAGAGATTTTACTGTGCACATATTTCTCTATTTTATATCAAATTCAAGAATTCTTAGCCCATAGAGGAAACTGTCAACACAGTACACTAAGGGGGTATAAAAGAGAGTGATGATGGGGTGAATTTAACTAAGATATATTGTAAGCACGTTTATAAATGTCACAGTGTACCCCCAGTACAACAATAATATGATAGTAAAAAAATATATAAAATTTAAAAAATTTTTTAAATAAAATAAATTTGATGTTCAACACTGGTCACTGTTTCTTCTATCATCCATCCCCGAAATAATGAAGAGCTCAGTTCAAAGAGGAATGTAAAAATAAAGGAGACTTATGACTAATTGGCATTTATTACTTGGGAGACTAGCAAAGCAAAGTATTAGCCCTATATACAGGCCTATAAAAACTCTTCTACTGTCATAGTTAGTCCTATTACTTTTCCAGACTCTTGCTTTAATAAACTGAGGGTGTTCCTTACTGATAGATTTCTTAATTATGCTTTTTATTCCATGTATTTTCTTTTTGCCTTTTTAAAACATTTGAAGCATGCCTTTAAATATAAAATCTGAAGATGTAGCAGTCCCTTTCTCCTGGCATAATGGTCCCAAAGGAACACTATCAAAATAACTAGAAAAAGATTTTCTTCAAACATAAAATATACAGCTTCATTAAAATACATACTTTTTTTTTCCAGTATGGAACTATTTTTCTTTGTTTTTTGCATACTGCCTGTTGTTCCCTAAAAGTATACCATATATTTTGGAGAGAGCTTTCATAAGGCTCTGACCAAGATATTGAAAACCTTACAGATTCGCTTACTTTGACAAATGTTCTTGATAGATAAACTGGGTGAACTAACAAGCATGTTAGTCTCTATAATTCCAGAGACAGGAAAGACAAAGAATCAACAAATAATTTATTTGCTTTTTCATTGGAAAAGCAGTATTTTGAAATCAGCCATCAAACCTGGAGATTTATGCAGTTCAAAAGTTAACCCACTTATAAAAGCATTGAGTGAAATGAAATACGCTAAAATGACTTTTCTATCGCAATCCAGTCACATTAAAGGAAGTAATTCACAAATATGCATGTATTTTTTCTTAAAAACTGAAGTCCAACTCTTTGAGTCAGCAAAGACGGACTGAGTGACTATGAGGCAAATCTCACATACACACACACACACACAAACACACCCCTCTATTAAACAAATGGTAATGAGCTAACATGTTTCCTAAGTTGCCATTTTATGTGCCATACTCATTACCATTTATAATGCTACTGTAGATAAAGGGATGTCATTTATGTAATTCTTTGAATAAAGTCAATTCTGAATAAAGTTATATGCATTTGGGTAAAATCAGAAGCTGGAGAAAACTTCCACACTTTTCTTTGAGGGAAATTATTTTCATCTATCACAAACAGACCTACTGGTGGTATATAATGAGAATTATAAGATAATTTTTAATTCAAAATGTCTTTGTTTCATGAACTCTGTTTCACTTATTTGCTTTGTAGTCCAAGAGTATAATGAGTGTGATGATGATTTGTACATAAAAATGCACAGAATAGTAAAGTTGCTTAGTAAATCACTAAATTCAGCTAATGGAAAAAAAATCATGTAAATATGGTAAATATCATTAAAGATATGGAACCAAATATCTTGCAGGTGGAGAAAACTCATCATTCAAAATGCACAGTGGCTAAAGTGATTCTGATTTTCCAAACAGACACATCATTAAGCATATGAAATTTAAGTTGGTGATTCTTATCTTAGACAGTTAAACTTTAATTGTATTTAAAAATGAATTTCTCTTGCAAACAAGATTGTATATTCAAGTCTTGCAAATCACAACTGTCTTTTAAATCATCAGAAACATACTTCTTGCCAATTACCCAGTATAATGTGCAACAATTACCTTTATATTAGTTTTTGAGCAATTGTACAGCATATTTACCCAAAACCATCAGTCACAAGGAAAAGCCTTTAGCAAAGATGAAACCTAAAAATACTTTCCTGCAGTCACATTTACTGAAAATATAAAAAATAGTTCGTTTATGTTTTCCAGTCCTCTGTATTCAGATGGTTTTCATGACCTCATTTTTATATTGTCTCTAAAGCAACAGTCTCAAACATTTCTTGATGATTTAATTTTTGCAACACAAAGCTATCAATAGTGAACAAAGATAGCCAATTATCTAAAAAATATCTTTTCATTAGTTTGCCAAAAGTCATTTTTAGAAATGCTGTGTTGTTGCAAATGATAGTCTGTTAAAATGCTGTTTTCTTTTAAAGAGTAGTCTGATTTCTGTAAGACTTCATGATAAGCCTAAGTGAAATAAGACTACGCTTCAAATCTTTCTCAGCCAAACTGGCAACAAAATATCTAAACCATTTAAGACTAAAATTGTGCTTAGGACAAAGGAATAAGGTTGTTTTTTATTTTTTTTGAAGCCTAAAATTTATAAAAATTTTGGCAAGATGGAGTTTAGAAAATAAAATATTAGCCCAATGAACAACCAAAACTTAATGTTCTTTAGATTTATGGTAAATTAGCTCAATCCACTAAAAGCATGCCTGTATATTTGTTTTGAAAGAGGTAAAATCACCAACTCCACCCTAAATCTTCTATCACGTTTCAGCAGGTTTTAAATTAAGAATTAAAACCAATTCCAAGATGGGAAACAGGCCAAGTGCTGTCAGAGGTAGTGGTGAAAAAACAAACTTTATTTTGAGCAAAACCTTGCTTAGTGTTAAGATAGACCTAGTCATTATACAATTCTAATGACCATCTCCTCCTATCAAAATCCTTAGATAATAGAAAACCAAGTGGCAACTTTTCTTCATTTTTGTTCTTTTTGTTTTGTTTTAAATCTAACTGACATAATTAAAATGTATTGCCCTTTCCATGTATCAGTAAATCTAGGATCATATGGCAAAGTCTGGAGGTATGAAATTTTTGAAGTTGTAAAGAAACAAAAGGACTTGTTTTGGAATCAATGAATCTTAAATTATGATTCTGTCTTTTACCATCTCCATTACCTGGATATATAGTTTTACCTTTCTTGAACTGAGTTTGCTCCTCTGTACACAGTTGATCATAACCCCTATCAAAAGGTAGTATTCTAAAAATTAAGATAATGTGTATAAGGAATTTGACATATAAGAGATTAAGTAAAGAGTATTTTCTAAATTATAACAGTAGGTAATAGTATTTTCTAATACTAACAACTATCTCTAAATAGTATGACTTCAACTATATGTATATGTACAACTGCCAAAAGCAAATGAAAACACTGCATATGACTCCCTCTTATGAAGAGTTTTATAGGACTACAAATAAATTTTGTACAGCTATGATTTTTGTCCATGATTCAAATCAGTTTTGCTAGACAGATTAAACCAAAAATCATATTCAAGAAAAAGCATATTATCCTCACTCTTAGTCACTTTCTAGAAGAATCTAGAGAGGCTGTGACTTCTGCTAAAGATGCAGAAAACTTAAAAAATTATTACTTCCACTGTTAAACAACAACAAATTCACCAATTTTCTTGAGCCCATCAGAGAGCTGAAGTGTCTGAGAAAAAAACGAACTTAAAATCTGAGAAAAGCCACCCACAAGAAGTAAAAGGATGTGAATTCTTACTTACCTTAAGGGTAATCTACCTAAAGCCAAAGAAGATAGTATGAAGAGTTCAGGTAAGAAGTTTTACCCATTTCTGAAGGCCAGGTGTAAGTAAAAATGAGAAAACAGAGTCCCTGGAAGCCACAGATTATGAGATGAAGTCACACTGCTCAGGGAGTCTTTTCCAAAGACCTTAGATGATGCTCACTAGGAAGACTGTAGGGACCATGAGATCTGACAACATGAAGACCAGTGGAACAGAATAGAGGACCCAGATATGAATCCACACAACTATGCCCACCTCATTTTTGACAAAGGCTATAAAAATATAAGATGGAGAAGAGACAGCCTCTTCAACAAATGTTGTTGGGAAAAGTGGTTATCCGTCTGCAAAACCTGAAACTAGATCCATGTTTATCACCCTGTACTAGTATCAACTCAAAATGAATCAAGGACCTTAATATCACACCCAAAACTCTAAAGTTGGTACAGGAAAGAGCAGGAAACACTCTGGAAGAAATAGGTATAGGCAAGGACTTCCTCAATAGAACCCTAGCAGCTAATCAACTAAGAGAAAGTATAGACATAAGGGACTTAATAATTAACTAAATAGTTTCTGCACAGCAGTAGAAATGGTCTCTAAACTGAAAAGACCATCCACAGAGTGGGAGAAAATATTTGCCAGCCATACATCAGACAAAGGACTGATAACCAGGACTGGGAACTCAAAAAACTTAACTCCCAAAATTATTGAACCAATAAAGAAGTGGGCTACTGAACTAAACAGAACTTTCTCAAAAGAAGAAATTCAAAAGTCCAAAAAACACATGAAAAAATGCTCACCATCTCTAGCTATAAAGGAAATGCAAATCAAAATGACACTAAGATTCTACGTCACCCCTGTTAGAATAGCCATCATTAAAAACACCACTAGTAACAGGTGTTGGTGAGGATGTGGGGAAAAAAGAACCCTCATACACTGCTGGTGGGAATGCAAACTAATGCAATCACTCTGGAAAAAAATTTGGAGGCATCTTAAAAATCTAAACATAGATCTGTCATATGATACATCAATTCCACTCCTGGGGATATACCCAAAGGAATGTGACACAGGTTACTCCAGAGGCACCTGCACACCCATGTTTATTGCACCACTATTCACAATAGCCAAGTTATGGAAACAGCCAAGATGCCTCACTACTGATGAATGAATTAAAAAAATATGGTATTTATACACAATGGAATTCTACTCAGCCATGAAGAAAAATGAAATCTTATCATTCGCAAGTAAATGGATGGAACTGGAGAACATTGTTCTGAGCAAGGTTAGCCAAGCTCAGAAGACCAAAAATCATATGTTCGCCCTCATACGCAGACTTTAGATCTAGGGTAAATACAGCAATGTGGTTGGACTTGGGTCACATAATAAGGGGAGAGCACACATGGTGGGTATGGGGATAGGTAAGAAACAAAACATGATAGTATTTGATGCCCCTACTGCAGAGGAACTAATACAGAAACTTTATAGCAACAGAAGTCAATATGAGAAGAGGATCAGGAACTAGAAAAAAAGGACAGTTAGAGATGAACCAACTTGGAATGTAACACATTTGTACATGGAAGCAATGCTAGGAATCTCTCTGTATAGCTATCCTTACCTCAACTAGCAAAAATGCTTTGTCTTTCTTATTATTTATACTCTCTCTCCAACAAAATTAGAGATAAAGGCAGAACAGATTCTGCCTCGAAGTGAGGAGAGTTGGGGGGGAAAAGAGGGAGTAGAGAGTAGGGGAAGAAATGGCCCAAACAATGTATGCACATAAGAATAAACTAATAAAAAAATTTTTTAGAAAAAAAAGTGTCATAGTGGAAAAGAGAAAATAGCGGTGCTATGGAAAGTGCCTGCACTCCTGCCTGCTCTCTTCTTACCTGTCTGTCCTGTGAAAGACTTCAGGAAAGATAAACATGTGGGCTTAGGGCAACAGAATTCTTTAAGGTCCTGATAAATGACCACACTATTAGGGGAACTGAACAGACAAATAATCCTCTATTCCTCAGGCTATGCCACTGGACCACACCATTAGATATCTCACCAAGACTTTTTTAATAGAAATTGACAAGATGATTTTTTAAAATTATTATAAACACACGTGAACTCAATCAAAACAATTTTGAAGAATCACACTTATTCCTATACTTACTATCATTCTTCAACTGCCAGGGCAAAAATTCTGTGTTAGAAAAAAAGATGTGCCTATAGACTAATGGATCTAAATAATGAGTTCAGAAATATATCTTCAAATGATTATCAATAAACTTATAAGGAATTCTGTGGAGGAGGAATAGGCTGGCTCTTCAATATATGATGTAAAATATTAGATATCCATATGAAAAACAATAAAGAACTTTTATTTGTACATTTTACCTTCAATAACATTAAATTTAATAGATCATAGACACAATCCAGGAAAGAATAGATTGATAAATTAAACTTCATGAAATCTTAAAACATCTGCTCTTCAAAATATGACTAAATAATAAAAGAAAAAGGATAGCATAGAGAAAATATTTGCAAACTATGTATCTTATAAAGGACTTAGAACCAAAATATATTCAAAACTCCCAAAAGTCAAAAGTAAGAAAATAGGTAAAAGTTATGAATAGAAATTTCTCAAAGAAGAAATAGGGATGACAAATGAACACTTAACATGATATCCAATATAATTATTAAGTAGAGAAATGCAAATTTCTCTACATTCTTGCTACAATAGTTAAATTTAAATGACTATGAAGTGCTGGCGAGGATTTAGAGCCACTAGAACTCGCACATATTTCTGGTAGAAATGCAGACTGCATACCTGCTATGATTTTGATGAGTGCCCCCAAAGGCCTATGTGGTAAAGGCTTTGTCCCTATCTGATGAACCATTGGGAGGGGGTAGAGTAGAACTTTTAAGAGGTGGAGCCTAGTTGGAAGTCTTCCAGTCATATAGAGAAAAGCCCTTGAAAGGGATATTGGGACTCTGGTCCCTCCTTTCTCTCTCTCTTTCCCTTCCAGTCACCTTAAAGTGAGTCTTGTTCCACCACATGCTCCAGTCATGATGTATCTGCTTCACAACAGACCTAAAAGCATCACAGGGACACCCATCGTACTAAAACCTCTAAAATAGAATGCTGAAATAAACTTTTATCCTTTTTAAGTTGATTATCTCAGGTATCTTGCTACAGTAACTAAACCTGACTACAGTAACTGTAAACCTGACTAAAACAAAATGACTTTGGAAAACATTTTGGTAACTACTAATAAAACTAAACATTAAGCATACCCTTACAATTTGACCCAGTCATGTACTGCTTATTATTTACCCAAATGAAAAGAAAATTTATTTTCACACACACACACAGAGTACCTAATATAATGGGAGGGAAGTCACAGAACAGATGAAGGAGGTCTCTTAATCCCATATGGACTAAGATTACTCTTTCCAATCCAGAGACACACAGTGAATTAGGGTCAAAAACCCTTCTATGTCCAAAAGCAGTACCATCAGAAACTGAGAGGTGCCCCCATGGCAGTAGATAAACGAAGCAAACAAAATAACATGGCAAAGGCTCTGTTTTGGTAATATAGCCCACAAAGTACACTATCATATCCATGCTAAAATAATCAGAATATTTCCTGCTAAAACAAAAGATTTAAATAAGATACAGAATCATCATCAGTATACTGCCTGTGATATCATTTTATAGTTTTGTAAAATGTTACCATTAGGGTCAACTAGGTACATAGTATGAATGAGTTGTATATGTGATCTCTCCAGGTTGTTACTTGCAAATGCATGTGAATCTAAGATGATCTGTATTAAAATGTCAACTACAATGCCAAAAAAAAAAATCCCTCTAAACATAAAGGTTCATGTAGAAACTTTTTCGTGATTTCCCAAAACTAGAACCAACCCAAATATTCCTCCACTGCAGAATAGACTTTTTTTTTAATGTGGTACATTTATAGAGTAGGAAAACAGAAATAAAAAGAAAAGAACTGTTGATATGTACAATAGCATTTTAAAATCTCACATGTATTATGTTCACTGAAAGAAGCCAAACCCAAAAGGCTGTACGTTCTATAACTCCACTTATATACATCCACTGGAGATAAAATTATGAGGGAATAAAACCCAAGTTTGGGATTGGGACAATTGTTGACTATGGAAGTGTAGTATAATGTGGGAGAGGACTTTTTCTATATTTTGCTCTATATCTTGATTGTGGTTGTAACTATATAACCTTATACTTTTTTTAAACTTTCAGAACTATATAATAAAAAGGGTGGCATTTACTATATGTGATTTTATCTTAATTAAAGAAAATGGAAAAAAAGTGAAAAGAAGCCATATTAAGTTTGCCTCCTGAATACTTCAGACCCATTATAATCATAAAGCATAAGTTACATTCCTTGTTTTTTATAGTTCATAAAAACATTAGAACAGCAATTACAGCATTCTTTAATATCATTCACAGCTCTACCACCCCAAGATATTACATATTTCATTTTTTCATATTTTCCCTATTTATACTATAATTCCATAACAGAAATATACACATCTGGCTTTTCCACTTGCAAAGAAATACTTTTAATAGAAACATATTCATGGTGACCATTTTCTATGTGCATATTTTTCTACCCGGTTAAGGTATAATTTATGTAATCTTTATTTATTACTAGCTATTTTCTGTTTGACACTTTGCTTATTCAACTTTGAAATGTACTTGGTTTCTCAGGTGAGGATGAACAATTATCTGTAACCATTTCTACTCTACAGTGACATATCTGAAGCTATTTGACTTTCTGGGTTTTGATTATATATTTTGCACAGAGGAAAAAGTGCTAAAGAAGGAAAGGTTTGCTACTAAAGACATGAACTGCTCAGCTATATTTTATTTAGTTGTTTTTTTTAACTCTCCCTCTCCTGTCATTATACTGCATAAGACACCAACCTTGTTCAGATAAGCATTTTTGTTCGTCAAGTGAAATGCCAAAAGTAACAAGTAAATTTCTGGCAGCACAGTGGGAATAGTGAGAAATCCATTTCTGACAAGGAGTAGCAAAATCATGTGAGAATTTTACTACAAAAATCTTCTGTCCTACCTTCCTGGATAGAATAGTTCATGGGATATTGATGGCCCATATGGAGTGCTCAGAGCCAATTCTGCTAATGGCAACTGATAAGGTGTGCATCAGAGCAAAACTGGAATAATCCTGACAAGGTGGGAAGTAGTAATTGGTTACTGACATTGAAAGTTTTCAGTGAGACCAAAATCAAACATTTTTCTTTTTACTATGAATGAAAGAGCTCTGCATTGCACCGTCATGCTAAATTTCCTTGTGCAGTGGCTTAGTAAAATGAAAGCAAACATTATTTGGAACATTAGCTATAAGTCATGCAAAATTTGGCAGTTCCAATTAGCATTTGAATAATAAATTAAAAGGAGCTCAATAAATAGCATGTCTGAGCAGACTAGCAGTGGGAAATGCTGAATGTTACTAGCCACCCTGGCAAGGGACACAAAAGCACACTGCAGTTGAGCATAAAACTGTCCAGGACTTAATTCAGTATTTATGAAAACTTAAAAATGATTTATGATTTCCATTTCTTGAATTAAGTCACAGAACAGGAACATACCAGAGAAACTCATTAACATTGTCAACACATTCTCTTGTTACAATAATGGATAGAATGACTGGAAAAAACAAACTCAAATCCAAGGAATTTGGAAGGACATATTTTCCAAAGTATACATCAAAGACAAGGAAGGCAATTCAGGATTATAAGAAATCACAATAGAGAAAAAAATGTGAAATTAAGCACAGTAGTTAAACTATGGGATCAGTAAAATTATAATAAAAGCAATTATTTGGAGGGAAAAAATAGAGAACAGACAAGGAAATTTTTGACATAAGAAAGTTGTCAAGTGGCATTGAAGGAATATTTAGTTTATTTGTTCATTCACAGACTCAATTATCAAAACATTTATTCAGTTTCTACTGCTTCTGAGCCCTATTGTAAGATTTGAATTAAAACATACACACACACACAAAAAATGCTTTTTCTTTCTTTTTTTTTTTTTTAAACTGGGAATTGAACCCGAGTCTTCACACGTTGTAGGTAAGCATGTCCCTTTTCGAAACAAAGTGTTACACCATTTGCCTGGACTGTCTGTGATCCTAACACACTTTAAAATGATCTCACAAACCAGGGGGGAAGATGACCTGGGGCAAGGTGGTATAAAACAAAGTGAATGACCTAGAATGGAATTATGCACAAAAAACACTATTAATGCTTTAAAAGGATAACTAAACTTCTCTGGCATGCTATAATGCCTAAACTAAATCTGAAAGGATGAACAAATTTTAAAACTATGATCAGTTTGTGATCAGCATAAGAAAAATTTCACAATGCAATTTAAAATACTTACCATGATGACATGAATGTAGTATTTATGATAAGAGCCATTAGAATAAACACACAAATTTCTTCCTTTAGCTGATTGCATACAAGTGAAGGAGCTGATTAACCATTCATTTTCATAATCATTTTTTTCATTTATAGTCAAGGTGTTGGAGTTACAATCTCTGAATAAGCAAGTCTGACTATTGACCCAGCCCAGTATAGAGGTCCCAGTTAAACAAAACCATAGTGGGAAAGGTGAAGATAATGGGCTTCTTGGGGTCTTGCATATAATGTTAAGCCTGTTGAATTTTAATAAGAGACCACAAGGGAGGATGGTGAAGAACCCCCAGCCCCCAAGCACTTGAAAAACAAATCAAGAATCTTCCAGTCAAAGGCTGTAGGTCATTTCCCACCTCATTTTCCCAATCATGTGAAGGTGAATATTGGGAATTTAAACTCAATGCTTTGTGCTTGCTAGGCAAGTGCTTTACCACTTGAACCAAGTCACCAGCCAAGGAAGGTGAATCGTTACTTCTTGAGATTGACAAATTATCAAAGAAGTGTGAATGGGTTTTGAAATTTACTACAATTTAGGAGACAATAAATATTTGAGAATGCCTCTTTCTCAGAATTAACTTTGGTCTAGGATATCATCTGATTTAAAATTATACTGTGAGTACAATTATATTGCCAAAAACTCTTAACAGGGAAAAGCCCCAGCCCTTATATTTTCTGAGTATATTATTATAGAAGATTGAAAGTCATATAAAGTCCTTAGGTTTCAGAGAGGAAAATATATTTCTGTTATAAAAATGCAAAACGGACACTTTAGAAATTTTATTTCTCCATTTTGGCATCCAGAGTCTCTTCTGCTCCCCTTTAGTTGATGTAAAAATATGTGCCTGTAAATGATGGCATCAAAAGAATGAACGCAAGCCCAGGTCAAGTCTCACTAGTTTCCCCTTAAATATGTTAATAATTCCACATTCAAGAGTAGTAACAATCAATACAGAGTTATAGTAGGGTTACATGTCAATAAACCTGTCATAAATTAAAATGTCAGTAGTTGAAAATGCATTTATACACCAAACCTGCTAGACATCATAGCATAGCAACACAGTAATATAGCCCCTTTACCTGACCTTCCATGGAGGCCTAAAACTCCAGATAGTACCAAACCTTGAATATACTATGCTTTTTCCTATATTCCCTGCAGCACTGCCTCATAGTCCCAGAGTTAATCTGTTCTATTTTTTTTATGCCCTGGTGGCTCCTTTACTTCACAACTTTTGTGCTTTGGGAATATTATTAGGTAAAAAATGGTTAATTAACTGCAATCACTGCTGTATTGTAACAATCTGATAGTCAAGAAAGCTACTAAGTTGTAACAGTTTGGGCAGTTTATACAACGTGGAGACGCTCAATGAACATTCATGTCCTATGTGATGAGGCAGGATGGCATGAGATTTTGCCACACTAAAAAACAGCACTCGATTTTATTTTATTCTTTATTTCTAGAGTCTCTCACTTAATATTTTTGGCCCATAGTGGATCAAAATTAGTTAAAATCACAGAAAGTGAAACCACAGATAGGGAAAGACTGCTGTGCATGTGGAACATGAGTTGTTCACCTCATGATCACATGGCTGACTGAGAGCTGTGACTCACTGCCCTAAATCAGGAGACAGTATCATAGTGCATTCAGCTAGCCCAAAAAAAGATTAAATTTCATCCAGGATGAGGTTTCTACTGAATGCATACTGCCTTTGCACCATTTCAAAGTTAAAAAAAACTTAAACCATTTTAAGTTGGGGACTATCTGAAACTAGATGCACATCTTTGCAGAATACTGTCCATTTCATACATTTTTTGAAAATACACTGTGTCTTTTAGAGCAGTTTTATGTTCACAAAAGAATTGAAAGAACATATAGAGAATTCCTTTGGTAGTAAGAATGCCGCTTACTCCCACATGTGAAAAACCTACCCAATTATCAACATCCCAAACCAGAGTAATACATTTGCTATAATAGATGGAACTATATTAACATATCAGCACACCAAATCCATAGTTCTCTTTAGACTTACTCTTGATGTTAAGTACTCTATGAATTTTGGATAAATAACAAAATGACAGAGATCCATCATTATTACAAACATACATGTTAATATGTATTACATTGTTGCATTAGATATCTTTTGGCTCAGGTCCATATAGAACTGCAATGCTTCTTGGTAATATGTTAGAATCTCCAAATTACATGCTGTTTATTTGTTTAAGTCTATGTATGTATTAAGTTATCAGCTTTTTGAGACAAGGTCTCACCATGTTGCCCAGGCTGATCTCAAACTCTTGGGCTCAAGTGATCCTCCCACCTCAGCTTCTCAACTAGCTAAGACAACAGGCATGTGCACTGTGCCTGACTTAACTTATTCAGAAATACACTGCTGATATTTAATTTTCTATTTTAAATAAAAAACAATGATATGTGAATATTCTTAGTTCATATATGTTGCCATTTAATATTATATACTTTTTTTTTATTACTAGAGATTTTGTTCAACTTGGAAAGTTATGACTTCTCTAAATCAGGGCCACTCATTGAAATTAACACTGAAAAGAGTTGCAAAGGAGCACAGAACATTGAAAAGTGGATGCAATGCATTCAAAGTGAACATCAATACGTCTTGATGCAGCAAGGCTACTTGGATTCCTCAGTAAGGTACAGAAATCCGAGTGTGTGTTTCTCTTCATGAGAAAATGAGTCAGACCTGGCCAGTAAACAGAGTAGACAATAGAAAGCATTAGGACAGCAAATGACAGGGTCCAGCAAGCTGTGGCTGACGAATCTTTTGGTTTTATCCTGAAGGATCAGAAGACACAGAAACTTATCAGTCTTTTCTCATCTCAAAAAGTTATTAAAGTAAGAAAACTATTGTGGAGATCTAGGAATGCCCCCCCTTAAAACTAACTGGTTGGGGAAACCTCAAATAAATTTTGTCTATCCAGTCTCTGAAGAATCAAGAGAAACTGCTTCTGTGACAAGGGCACACATAATAATTCAGTGGTTAAGGAAATGTGTGTGTGTATCACTGCAAAGAAGACAGAACATCCCATGGGCTTTGACCTCTCCATCATTAATCTTGCATCTTCCTTTATCTTAGAAAAAGGAGAAAAAGTCTTGTGATCTTACTACGAAGTCTTCCACTTAACTCTTTCCAAGAGAAAAGGAGGGTTTTTGTGAAGTGGTAAAACAGATATATGGAGCAGAGAGCTATTAAATCCCAAACCCACATATGCTTTTCCTTGAAATTCAGCTATTCACACTAGAAGTAACCCATGCATGGAGGGAGGGGAAGTGGACACCTGAATTACCTACCTTCTTTGTGTGATTGGGAAAGTCATTCAACTCATGTAAATGGAAACAGAACACATTTTGATTGCAATCCAAGGTTGATTTCCCAAAGTAGTTGGCAGGGTAAAAGTGTTGTTTTGATCTTGAACTCCTGTGTGTATTTCAGAGTTTAGAAGTGAGAGGTGTGTGAAAACGACAGCCAGAGAGCTGTCGGTGACCAAAATGTTTAGGCTAAAGTTAAAGACATGACTTCATTTATAGACTTCCTGGCTTCCACTCTAGATGGCAGTTCCCATTTTCTTCAGGTGAACTACTTTGACTGCCCCAACTGCTAGCTTTAACACTTTAAAGCCACCAGGATTTATCCTTACCTTGGATAAGAAGAATTTAAGTGAATTTGAATGGACCCAAAGGACCAGAGTCCAGTTCACCAAGAAGCTAATGAAGCTCAAGCTTCAGACTCTTGCCTTGCACAGGAATTTCTCAAGACTCAGCACATGTTTTTCTGCAACACTAGGAGGAAACAATGACTATGGCCAAGTCCTGGAACAAGAAGTGGTCATGGGAGGATATCCAGTGACAAAAAAGACTTGGCTGAGCTGGACCAACTGTGAGCATCAAAGGAGATGCCAAGGAAGAGTAAAGTCCTGAAAGTCTCTGGAGGCTTTTCTTGGACTAGAAGCCTAATAGCAACAAACTGCAGAAATTACCGATGTGAGTTTACCAATAGAGAAATATGTGAAAATGATAATAATAAAGACATTTTTATTAACCTCCCTATACTGAATTTTCTTCCTATTGAAAATAGTATTTTAAAAATACTGTCATATTAAAGACAGTTACAGAGTAAGTAATGCAGTAAATACTGCAAAAAAATGTATTTTAGAAGTGTACCAAGCAGTTAATGAACATGTCATTTGACTGAATTTATGAGAATAGTATTTATTTACTTTTCAAAATTGTAGTTTGCTTTATCTCATCCTAATGCATTTTTATTTTCAAATCAAATTTCCTGTTCACAAACTTTCATTTTTAAAGGATTACTCCAAAATTGTATAAACCTGACTCTCAAAGTCTGCATCTACCTTTGCTCATAAAGTCATTTCTGATGCTTAGTGGTCTAAAGCTTGACAATTTTTGTTCATTATTTTTTCCAAATATCCTCATTAAAAATTGGAAAGTTCCCTTGGATACTATCCTTCTGAGCCTTGCCATACAACTAACTCTCTCTAGAAAACATGTACAAATATAAATATAAACACTGGATATTTGGAGTTGCTATTGATTACTGTTATCATTCTTTTGTTATTATAGTATTTGCTGTAGACAGAGGATTGTGGCCAGTCAACTGGACTTATTCTCAGTGGTGGCTGAATTTGTCCCCTGGTACCTATCCTAGGGATGAATGTAATTTCAAGTTCCATTCTTATACTTTGTCTAGATACCAATTGAAGTACTTCCTTCTAAGACTTTAAACACTGTTTTGGCTGTCTATTGCTGTGTAACCAGCCACTTCAATGATTATATCTTAAAAAAATCATTTTGGCATTTATTTTATGTCTCTCATGTCAGTGGGTTTATTGTACTCAACTGGGTACAAGCAGTATGGGCTTGGCCATGGTCATTTGAGGGCTTGATTAGGTAGAGTCATCTAAGATAGCTTATCACATGACTAGCAGTTAACTCTGGCTATCAGCTAGAAGCTTACCTACCTATTGACCAAGGCATCTTCACATGGGTTCACCATGTGTTTTGGGTCTTACAGTATGAACTTCAGAGTCTAAGTGTATCCAAGAGTGAATATTCCAGAAGAAGAAAAGCAAAAACCACTAGTGCTCAGAAAGTCTAGATCTAGAACTGGTATAGCAGTATTTCTGCCATAGTCTATTCACTAAAACATAAACCTAGAATTGAAAGGAGGAGAAATCAAGTAAAACTCTCAATACAAGTAGTGAAAACATTGGTAACCATGTTTAACGTAACATACAAGGATATGAAATAGTCAAATCTCATTACCATAAAAGTCTCAGATAGTACTTATGTAAAGTCAGTGACTCTTAGGTTAGTGTCTTTCTTCTTTCATGCATGTGTCTTTGAGTTCTACCTGAAGTTTCATAGTCTTGGAATGGATGAGGTCAAAGTAGATTCCTTTATTTTGAAGAACTACTTGATGACACTTTATCCTCCTAAGTGTCTATTTCTCTATGCAACTCTGCATTATTTTCTAATGAAAAACAAAGTTGATTGATATCATGGAATATAAATTCATTATTAACTCTTAGGATAATCATTCAAATTGACTTGGGCCCTGGCCATAAAAGATTATGTGCTTATGAACTAAAAGGCTTCCTTCTTATCTAGAATAAAATAATGAGAAGAATCATAAAAAGTAACATGACATACTTGTAATAATAAAAACACAAAATATATATCAAATTAACCCTTTCTACAAAATATTTTAACAGAAATTTGAGATGTGTGGCTCTATAAAGAGTCCTTATCAGACTGAAGTTTAATAAAACAAATCTTTCTTTCTGGTAAATGTAGTAATTCTTATTTTGCAGAGTCACAGCATCTGTTGTGACATTAACATTTTCAGAATTTCTTGGAGAACAATATTTACAAAATCATCATATATGTTGCTAAAATTGAAGCCAGTGGTAGCCTTTAAAATACATCAATTCTGATGTGTATAATGGCCTAAAGAAAGCCCCAAGTCATCTCCACATGCCAAAGATCTAAAGCACTGGTTCCTCACATAAACTAATCAAGAATTGCTACAGGAGTTTATACCATTTGGCATTATATCAACTCTAGTCTTCATTTAAGTTCAGGAGTTTCAGCCGCTCTATATTAAATCACCTTGAAATTCCACAGTGTATCTAGTAGTAAAAATCAATCATATATACTGAAAAATATTCCCAAATATTTCCTCACTCCATTAATTGTTAAAAATTGTTGTGACTGCTACACATTCTTCTGCATAAAGTGAGTTATTTAATAATGTCACTGATAATTCTAATGATGAGTGTAGCCTTTCCACTGATGGCTTTGTTAGCCATTGCAAATGCCTTTTGAAACTCATTCCTGAGTGCCTATGGTATAATCAAGAGAACAATCTATCAGAACAAACTAAGGACTAGTTCTCCAAAATTCTAGACAAGAATCTGGAAATTTGTATAGGTAATCAATTTTATTCCAACAAGATTCAGACATCATACTGATTGTGAAAGTATAAATGTAATTTTTGGAGCAAAAGGAAAATTTAAGATATCTAATCATCTTGCATAAGGAACTTTGGCTACTTCAATAGTAAAAATAATACCAGCTTGCTGATATTAAAGATATTAAATGTAATTGCATCCTGTCTGTATTTAAAATCTCATATAAAGCTTTCAATAAAATAGATGCTTGCAATTTATTTTCCCCATGCTTCTGATGTCAGCAGGAGATTCTAATGTAAAGTAAATGTCCAATGTAAGTGAACCCTTATTTGCAACCCAGGTTGATCAGCAGTTGCCAATTACTAGGGAAGCAATACTGTAGATGGTAAAGTTACTCTCACTCATTCAGTAATAGTTCATCTATTTGCTAATGCTACTGACAAAAGAAGAACATAGAATATCAAGATTTCAGGTCCATGTTAAAATGTTTAAATTCTTGTTTAATAGAGGGAAAACTAATTTGAAAACATAGCAAAGTTGTGCTTGGATATCTGAGGGTTTTTTCAGTGGATAATTATACCTTTTAGAATCCCTTTCTCATGCTAACACATAGATGCTACTGGACTCACCAAAGAAAATTATGTGTTGAAGTAAAGATAGCCTCTTCAACAAATGGTGCTGGAAAAACTGGATTTCCACCTGCAGAAGATTGGAACTAAACCCCAGCCTCTCACCCCATATAAGTATCAATTCAAAGTGGACCAAAGATCTTAATATAAGATCTGAAACAGTGAAATTATCCAGGAAAAAGTAAGGAATACAGTGGATCAAATAGGCATAGGTAATAACTCTATGAAAAGAACTCCAATAACAATTAAGAGAAAGGATTAACCAATGGGTCCACATGAAACTAAAACAATTCTGCTCGGCAAAGGAAACAGTCACTACACTAAAGAGACAAGCTACAGCATGGGAGAAAATCTTTGCCAGCTATATATCTGACAGGGATTAATAATGAGAATTTACAGAGAGCTCAAAAAACTAACCCTTCAAGGCATCGACAACCCAGTGAATAAATGGACAAATGATCTGAACAGATACTTCACAAAAGAAGTGCAAATTGCCAATAAGTATATAAAGAAAAGCTCAACATTCTTGGTCATAAAGGAAATGCAAATCAAAATGACACTGAGATTCCATCTCACTCAAATCAGAATGGCTGTCACTAATAACACAAATGACAGATGCTCTCATGGATATGGGGGAAAAGGAACCCTTATACGCTGTTGGTGGGAATGTAAATTAGGGTAACCATGGTGGAAAGCAGTACGGAGATTCCTCAGAAAATTAAAAACACAACTACCATGCAATTCAGTGATACCATTCCTAGGCATATACCCAAAGGATTCTTCTCCAGGATATAATAGCGCCACTTATACACCCAGGTTTATTACAGCACTATTTACAATAGCCAAGCTTTGGAAACAACCCAAATGCCCAAAAACTAATAAATGGATTAAGAAAATGTGGTATATATACATAATGGAGTTTTATTCAGCCATAAAAATGATGACATTATGTTGCTTGTTGGTAAATGGATAGAACTTGGAGAACATTATATTGAACAAAGTAAGCCAGACTCAAAAGGTCAAAGGTCACATATTTTCCCTCTTAAGTGGAAGCTAGACATATAAGATAAATGTGCACATACTTATACGATCTTATATAAATATACGTATGTATGTGTGGCGAGAGACACAGAGCACTATTACATTAGTGGGTCTGTCTGAGGGGACTATGAGGACAGAGACGGAACGAGAATATCAGACAGTGAAAAATATTGAAACATTCCATCTATGTATGAAGATAAAAAAAACATGATGCACAGTAAGCTGTTGACTAATAAGTAAAGGGTGATAAAGAGTACGTAATGAGGGGGTTAATCTGATCAAGCATGATATATACATGTCTGAAAGGCCAAGGACTATCAATATACATTATTTGAAAATGAAGAACAGAAAAGTAAAACAGGTCCTTAAAGGGTGTTGGGGAGGGGGGAAATCAATGCGAGGGAGAAGGCATAAGAAAGGGTAAATGAAGGCAAATACAGTAGATGCATTTTGTATTCATGTATGAAAATGAAAATAGAATAACAAAACTGTTAAAGTAGCTCTAAGTACAGGAAAGGGATGAAGTAAAACAATGGAGGGGGTGAATCTAATTAAGGTATATTGTAAGCACATATGTAAATGTCACAATGTATCCCCTGTACAACTATTACATGCTAATAAAAGTTTTTTTAAAAAGAAAATTATCTCTGATGAAATAGCTGCAAGATGAGACTAGCACTCTAAACCTTCCTAAGCTTACATAATTCTACCATGATTTTCTTCCTTTGAGGATATTCATAGCAAAGCTGTTTCATTAAATATTGACATTTCGAGAAAAATGCCAAAACACCAGATAGGTATTAACCAGTATATGACCAGAAACCCCGAATATATTAAAACGAATGCTATGACACCATTTCTTACCAATGATAGTTTCTTTTTGGTATAAAAGGGCCATCCCACCAAAGATTATCAGACACCACTCAAGAAAAACATTTATGTACAGAATAAGATTATACAAAAACTGACAAGCTTTCTCCTTCGCAAAGAGTTAAGAACATTCTAGTCAGATCCATAACTCAGCCCTGGCAATCAGTTTGGACTTCAAGCTTCTTTGTAATTTAATTTCTAATCTCTTAATTATGTCACCACGTATATGCTGCTGCACTCTGTGCTTTCTCTTATACCAGAAGGATAGTCTCAAATGTTAAATCATGATTCTTCTCCCATAATTGTTCCAAAGTATGTTGCAACAGCTTCCTTGGAAGTTTGTATTTGTCAGTTCATTGCATTATATAACAGAGTTAACTGCATAGAGCCCTAGATAGGCAGATATTTTTGAAAATGTATGGAAAATAAGAAAAAGAATTAAAACTTATGCCATTGTCAACATTAAACATATTCCAAAAGTTATTAATTTCAAAAGTTCTTATTAAAGATAATGATCATAATGACATATTTGCTATTTTGCATACAAAATTATATTACATAAAATTAACTGAAATAATACTATAAGTACTATAGTTTCTGTCTGTATATTTCTATAGAAAGTTAAATAGCCCCTGTTGCTACATAAGAAATATGTAAGAATATCCTAGGAGTATTCATGTTAATTTCAGAGGACCATGATAAAAAAAAATTATTTGTCTTATGAATATTCGGTAGTTTTCTACACACTATTATTCCTAACAACACTACTTTTCCCATAATTAAAATAAGAAATCTTGCCTGCATTACTACTGTTAAGCCTCATTTTCCTAAAGTAGTCAGTGAAGGCAAGCTACATCATTGGATGAAATAAGTAATTAAGAACTATCATTTTAACATTTCTCAACCTGTTCTTTATTCAATTATCCTGATCAGTTATACTTAATTTCTCATCAGGTAATAATTCAGTATTTACCTCAATAATATGTACCCAAGATAAGCCGGCTTTTGAACTCATACACATACATGCACACACACACACACAGTTTCTGTCTTTAACTCCTTGTCATAATCATTTTTACCACAGAGTTAATCTTTCCTAGCTTACTAGGACTGATGGAACTGTACCAAGTTGTATGTCTGAGTCCATCATACAAGATTTGTTGTCTGACATACACAAATCATGAAGAGCTATTTTTAAAAAAACTTCTCGATTGATCATAAAGGAATTATTCTTCAGATACATTCCTTTCTTAAAATTTTTGAATTGACAGGTGAAATTTTTTTTTCATTTTTCTTTTATTATTCATATGTGCATACAAGGCTTGGTTCATTTCTCCCCACTGCCCCCACCCCCTCCCTTACCACCCACTCCGCCCCCTCCCGGTCCCCCCCCTCAATACCCAGCAGAAACTATTTTGCCCTTATCTCTAATTTTGTTGTAGAGAGAGTATAAGCAATAATAGGAAGGAACAAGGGGTTTTGCTGGTTGAGATAAGGATAGCTATACAGGGCATTGACTCACATTGATTTCCTGTGCGTGGGTGTTACCTTCTAGGTTAATTCTTTTTGATCTGACCTTTTCTCTAGTTCCTGGTCCCCTTTTCCTATTGGCCTCAGTTGCTTTAAGGTATCTGCTTTAGTTTCTCTGCATTAAGGGCAACAAATGCTAGCTAGTTTTTTAGGTGTCTTACCTATCCTCACCCCTCCCTTGTGTGCTCTCGCTTTTATCATGTGCTCATAGTCCAATCCCCTTGTTGTGTTTGCCCTTGATCTAATGTCCACATATGAGGGAGAACATACGATTTTTGGTCTTTTGAGCCAGGCTAACCTCACTCAGAATGATGTTCTCCAATTCCATCCATTTACCAGCAAATGATAACATTTCGTTCTTCTTCATGGCTACATAAAATTCCATTGTGTATAGATACCACATTTTCTTAATCCATTTGTCAGTGCTGGGGCATCTTGGCTGTTTCCATAACTTGGCTATTGTGAATAGTGCCGCAATAAACATGGATGTGCAGGTGCCTCTGGAGTAACAGTCTTTTGGGTATATCCCCAAGAGTGGTATTGCTGGATCAAATGGTAGATCGATGTCCAGCTTTTTAAGTAGCCTCCAAATTTTTTTCCAGAGTGGTTGTACTAGTCTACATTCCCACCAACAGTGTAAGAGGGTTCCTTTTTCCCCGCATCCTCGCCAACACCTGTTGTTGGTGGTGTTGCTGATGATGGCTATTCTAACAGGGGTGAGGTGGAATCTTAGTGTGGTTTTAATTTGCATTTCCTTTATTGCTAGAGATGGTGAGCATTTTTTCATGTGTTTTCTGGCCATTTGAATTTCTTCTTTTGAGAAAGTTCTGTTTAGTTCACATGCCCATTTCTTTATTGATTCATTAGTTTTGGGAGAATTTAGTTGTTTAAGTTCCCTGTATATTCTGGTTATCAGTCCTTTGTCTGATGTATAATTGGCAAATATTTTCTCCCACTCTGTGGGTGTTCTCTTCAGTTTAGAGACCATTTCTTTTGATGAACAGAAGCTTTTTAGTTTTATGAGGTCCCATTTATCTATGCTATCTCTTAGTTGCTGTGCTGCTGGGGTTTCATTGAGAAAGTTCTTACCTATACCTACTAACTCCAGAGTATTTCCTACTCTTTCTTGTATCAGCTTAAGAGTTTGGGGTCTGATATTAAGATCCTTGATCCATTTTGAGTTAATCTTGGTATAGGGTGATATACATGGATCTAGTTTCTGTTTTTTGCAGACTGCTAACCAGTTTTCCCAGCAGTTTTTGTTGAAGAGGCTGCTATTTCTCCATCGTGTAAACCTAACAAAAGATTAGAAAGACCTCTACAAGGAAAACTATACACTTCTGAAGAAAGAGATTGAGGAAGACTATAGAAAGTGGAGAGCTCTCCCATGCTCATGGATTGGTAGAATCAACATAGTAAAAATGTCGATACTCCCCAAAGTAATCTACTTGTTTAATGCAATTCCCATCAAAATTCCAATGACATTCATTAAAGAGATTGAAAAATCTACTGTGAAATTTATATGGAAACACAAGAGGCCACGAATAGCCAAGGCAATACTCAGTCAAAAGAACAATGCAGGAGGTATCACAATACCTGACTTCAAACTATATTACAAAGCAATAACAATAAAAACAGCATGGTACTGGCACAAAAACAGACATGAAGACCAGTGGAACAGAATAGAGGATCCAGATATGAAGCCACACAACTATGAGCAACTTATCTTTGACAAAGGAGCTAAAAATATACGATGGAGAAATAGCAGCCTCTTCGACAGGTGAAATTATATACACATTTACTATGGACAAATGATGTTTTGAAATAAACATACTTGACTAAACATAGCTAATTAACATATGAATTACCTTACATAGCAATCATGAAGAGATACCCTTTATATCAACTCAGTGTTTTTCAAAAATACTATATAAAATAATCTGTAATCAGTCTCTCTGTTGTACAATATAGCTCTGAAAATTATTCATTGTATATAATCTCTGAACTTTCCACCAATCACTCAGACTTAACCATCATCTACTCTCAGTTTCAATGAGAGTATATTCCACATCTAAATGCAACTGTGAAGTATACTTCTTCCTATGCCAAGGATTCAGTCCTTCATCAAAACAGTGTGGTTTGCAGGATTTTCTTAAAAGATTCAGCATTGACATTTCTATAATATAATTTAGAATTAACCAAAGCCCCATAGGAAAAACAAAAACATAATAATCCTTGTTCCAGCATCTCGGTTTCCTGAAGAGAGTGTCCTGGTGTTATTCTATCAAGTACGACAGAAACAACTTCTCATAGCCATGCCTATGCTTTCTTTTTTCCTTTGGTTTGCTATACTTTCTACATGCTTGAATGAATTTGGATATAGTACAAGGGCTTTATTAAACCTAAAGAGCTTCCTTTTCCTTAGCTGTTTTACTGTCACAGATACCAAAGATGTAATACAAAAACATTATTTGTAATATTTTTGAAACATACTTAGTTGGGGTAGAGACAAAACAACCAATAGTACTTTTATCTATTAGGCTTAAAGATAATATATCTCCTTTATATATATTAGCACGGGTCCTGTGGCTATTTCAAAGAATGGAATGTTTAAAAAATGGACATCATATATTAGGAGTGGTTATGTTTTAGGAACTGAAAGATTAAATGGAAAGAGATGTGTCTAAATGGTCTCATTTTCAATTTTACTAGGTTTCCAGTCTGATGAAAGAGATGAAAATAGATATCAGATCTGAATGGAAATGCAAAGCTTTAAAAACCACTGAGTAAGAGCTTGCTGGCTTTTGAGTTAAGCATTTTGAGCATTTCATTAAAACTTTAGCCACTGGATTTGTCAATGTCATAGTGTACCTTCAAAAGTGCTCTGTTCCCATCAGGCCTCTAAGGGTTATCTTTGTCACATATGATTCAGAAGTTTTGTAAGTCTTTAATTCAGCATTAGAAAAATGAAAGTAAAAGTCATTTGGTAAAACCGTATGTATGCTTAACTTTTCTGGAATGCAATTTAATGACATAGATTAACGTAACATTTTAAAATTTGCAGTCACCTTATTTTGTTTAGGTTCTTCAAAAAGGAGAGAGAATCAGAGACAGAGAAAGTAGAAGAGAAAGAAGGACAAAAGAGAGAAAAGGAAGGAGTAAGAAAGAAAGAAAAACACTACTGAGACACAGTTTTAGACATAAATATGCTGTTGGGTAAGTGATTGCCAGAAGCACATAAAAGAGTGAGGAAGTGAGATAGGGAAGCAGGGGAAGCCAAAAACTAAGGGAGAACTGATGAGCAGGTCATCTCTGAGCAACTAGATCTCAAGCCTATGAAGGACTTCCAAGAGAATGTGACATGTGCCTCATACTTGCACCACAAAGGGCTAATGGGAGGAGATGTAACTAGGTCATAGTGTACTTGCCTAGCACAGAACATGTTAAGTCCTGGGTTCAATCTCTAGTTCCAATACTTAAAACAACCGAAAAAAGAAGAAGAAGAAAGAAACCTCTGATCACTGATGGAGATGGAGTTTGTAGGACTTTCCTCTGTTCTTGATTAAGAGTCACTATAACCAAGATGAGCATTAAGGTTCTTCTGGCCCTGTGATACCTAGTACCCCAGCTACAGTATCCAGAGAACACTGTGAGGCATACAGATTCTCAGGCAGAGAGGCATCAGGCTATCTTGGAATTGTACACAGGCAACCTCCTCGTGGAAATTATACACAGGTGCAAAAATTTATATATGTGCAATTATAAGCACATGACCCAGATACTCACATGTAGGAATCTGTTCTGTCCTCATGCTAGAGGAATGCTAGCAGTAGAATTTATAGAATGTTTGTTTCACACACATATGGATCTAAGATCCATGTCTTATATATGTTTCACATGTATAAGATACCAGTGAGTTTCTATTTGATGCTGGATTCTATCAAAAAGCTATTTTCTGCCGGGCGCCAGTGGCTCATGCCTGTAATTCTAGGTTCTCAGGAGTCAAAGATCAGGAGGATCACGGTTTCAAAGCCAGCCTGGGCAAATAGTTTGCTAGACCCTATCTCAAAAAACCCTTCACAATAAAAAAAAAAAAATGGCTGGTGGAGTGGCTCAAGGTGAAGGTCCTGAGTTCATGCCCCAGTACTACAAAAAAAAAAAGAAAGAAAGAAAATTTTTTTAAAAGCTATTTTCTCCCACAACCAATTCAAATATCCATGAAATAATGGTCTTTTAAGCTATTGATTTTTAAAACATACAGCTATAATCCCAATATATCCTGATATTATCAGATGCCTGATAATCTGAGTGAATAATCTTAAGAAAACAGAGTGGCCCTCCATAATGTTTCTAAATTTGGAAAATAAAAATGTAGGATGCCCAGTATATCAGTTTCCAAAGATGGCCATTAAGAAGTACCACAACCTGAGTAGCTAGCTTAAAATAACAGAGAAGTTTTCTCTCACAAATCCACAGAGTAAAAATCAAAGTGTCAGTAGGGCCATGCTCCCTCTGGTGGCTCTAGGGGAAGGTCCTTCTAATTCTTCCAGCTTTGAGTGGTTAGTGGCATTTTTGATGTTCCTTGGTTTTCAGATGTATATTCCAATCTCTGCCTTTGTGTTCAAATGGCATTCTTCCCTGCATGTCTGTGTCTCTGCTAAGGACATTATAGCTTAGATTAATGTCTACCCTTAACAAGTTTGACCTCATTTTAACTTAATTATATGGTTGATTACATTTGGAAAAGCCCTATTTCCAAATAAAGAGTCACATTCACAGATTCTGGGTACCATGAATTTGGCAGGAAGTGTGGAACACAATTCAACCCAGTACAGAAGTTAAATTTGAATGTCAGATTTCAAAAAATGAATAATGCCCCAAATATTGCATGAGACATCATCATACTAAATATTTTACTTAAAATTGAATTTAGGTGCCCTGAGAAATCTTACTCCTAGAGGGTGTTGTGTCTTCAGCATAATCTCATTTCCACATGCCTATTTTTAAAGGGGTTTAGGTTCTGAAACTGGAGACTGAAATTAAAAGTGTCAAAAAAGTCTCTTATTGTCCTGGGGCTTAAATTATGACCCATCTTCTCTAAATAATTGCATAAGTTTATGGAACAACTTTCTTCCTTCTTTGCCCCATTTCCCCTTTGAGACTGAAATCATTATTCGAATTCCACTTGATAAATACTTATTGAATATATGAGAATATGTTTGCATCATGAATACTCCATCAGGTGGTAGAGGGAGAGAATTAAATATGCTTCCTGTCCCCAGAGAGCCTCCAACTTGTTCTGGTAATGAGGAAGATCTCTCCCAAACAACTGCGGTGAGACAGACTAAATGCCACCAATGTGTACCATAAAAGTGGAAGAAAACTTCACTCTTATTCTACCCATTCTGGGACACTCTGGTAAGATTTTATGGAGAGGTAGTTTGGAATCAGGACTTAGAAGATGGAAAGGATGGGAACTTGAAATTGGATTAGAAAGTAGGTAGACGACAATTGGACCTAAGATAGGAGTCATGTTTAAGGATGTGTGAGTCACCTAATTTAGTTGTTTCCAAATGCCATTGTCCTTCAGAATTATGTTCATATGTTGTGGGATGTGTTAGGTTCAGTTTGGGGTAAGAGTAGATTAAGAGACAATCTATCATGGATTTTAATAACACAAGTTACTTCTAGATCTAGTCATAGATAATTTTAATACCCAATAGTCTTTTTTATTGACACAGTCCCTCCTATCCTCCCTTCTACAAATTCTAAAATGTCTTTCTTATTAAATATCACTCATTAAGCAGTTCAAAAGTCGGGGAATAATGCCTTGTCCAAACTAATTGGTACATGCACCATTAGTTATGGACTACAATTCATAAACTAAAAGTAAAGAAGACTGAATATTCTTTGTTCTAAGAAATTACCAAATCTACACTAATTGGTTATTTATTTTAGATTACTGATATAAACAAATTAGGAGCACATGAGGTAAACTGCATTAAGAAAGAGAAATTGACTAACTTTTCATGTAAATCACCAAAGAGAGGGTCTAAAAATAACAATCTAAATAACTAAAAATAACAGTGTGAGTCAAACGCTAAGAACTGTAGATTTAGATTGCTGCTTGTTGTGTCTCTGCATTTCAAATAATGTTAAAAAAAACAACTATTTCTCAAAACAGACAAAACAGGCATTTATTCTTTTGGAGAGATGTTCCATGATATGACAGAAAATACTTAAGGTCTTTAACTGTTCTTGTTCTCTTTATTTTAGGAAAGCTACACAACATTTTGATGCCAGACACTATCTTTAGCTAAAAAGAATACCAATGTATGTATTATTTTTTTGAAAAGGTCAACATAGATCTCACCTACACCTAAAGTAGTAACTACTATTTGCAGGTGATGAAGCATACCTACCTGTACTTATTCTGTTTCATCTGGCTCTTAGGAGCTGTGTTGGGTGGGGAAGAATGGGGCTGCAGTTAGCATTACCTTTGCCATGCAGTGATCTGATTCCTATAAAACTACATAGAGTTACCAGCGATATCCAAGATCACATTGCCTCTCTGCCAGAAATCTGGATTGAACCCAGATTCCTACATGTCATGAGATTCTTTAGTTTCAGTAAAAGTTTATTGTCATAAAATAATGTTAGAGCAAAGTGCGGGGCAGCTATTGTCTTTGCCTCAGATTTATGAGAAGCATTATCGAGTTGTGAGTTAAACAATTGCAAACCAGTCACTGAAGGTATGCAAACTTTGTTAGGATTTAGTGTCTCTGTAGTTTTGTTTTAAAATAACTTAGAAGGCTGAACTAACCAATACGATCAAGTAAAGGCTTATGAAATTCTATTTTAAAGCAAAGCTGTGAGATTTGAGGAACCCAAAGACAAAATCAGAAGCTAGTAAGCTCCTGCTAGTAATCCCCTTTATCATTTTAATGCAATTCAAAGCAAGTCACAATGAAAGTTCTTAAATGAAAGGTTTAAAAAAGAAAATAAGAAAATTGATTCTGCAGAGTTGAATTTTAAACCAAGTCTTAATAGCTGTGTTTTAAAACCCAGAAAATGGAGGTTCATAATGGATGTGCTGACAGGCCATAACTGTCTTAGCCATAACGAGATACCACTGCAATGAAGCAGCACATTTGCAGTGAAAAATATGATGCCTGTATTACCACTCTTGATTGAAATAAACTGTCACCATAACTAAACCCCAAATAATGATCCCAATACTTTCTTATTCAGATTCATGGATTCATAAATTCTCAACTTTGAAGGTTCTTTCAGCAAACAAGAACAAAAGCTGAACATTTAAAACAGGAAATAGTTAATTAAATCATGCTATTTCACTATAGTGGTACATTATCCCATGAATAATGAAGGGTTTTTATTGACATGGAAAAATGCTCTTGATCTAAAATGAATTGTTGAAAAGTATGACCCCAATTATAATGGGTTTCTAGGGCTGCCATAATAGAATGGGCTACTTCAACAGAAGAATTTATTTTCCTTACAATTTTGGATGCTAGAGGCCCAAGGTTCAGGTGTCAGCAGGCTTGGCTTCTCCTGAAGCCTCTCTGTCTGGTTTGCACATGACTGCCTTGTTGCAGTGTCCTCACATGCCCTTCTGTGTGTTCACTCCTGGTATCTCTCCCTCTTTCTTTGAGGATACAAGTCATATTACAACAGGGTCCTAGCTTAGAAGACCCATTTTGTTTAAATCATCTCTTTAAAGATCTTATCTCCAGATACAGTTGCATTCCAAGGTTCTAGAGTTGGAATACCAACACATAAATTTTGAGAAGATGTAATTTAGCAGACAGTACCAATTTTATGCTGAAAGATTTTTCTCTGACTCTATGTGTATATGTTATGACAAATTGAAGGGAAATATCACAAAAGTTAACAGAAATTAGTGAGCAGGTTAAGTAAGGTTAATTTTATTTTATTTAAGCAGGAATGAATAAAATAATAAGCCATGAAATCTCAGGAAAATATTAAGGAATAAAATAATGACAAGTCAAAGGAATTCTGTAATAAATTTTCTAATCAATGACTATTTTCATTTCCCTTTTTCTTTTCTTTCTATTCATTTTCTTTTCTGTTCTCTTCTCAAACTATTTCTTCAACAAAAATCTTACACCACAGCCCCATATTTGGGAACAACTCTACTTGTTGTAGGATCATTTTCCTTATAATCTGAAAAGAATTCAGGAGGCCATAGTAAATTTTTAAATACTTTGGAGGAATGAATGGAGTAGGCTTTAATCATCTTTGAAACTTCTAATCTCTGGCACTGAGCTGTCAACTTGCTAGAAATAAGACCTCTGAAGACCACTGGAGTCTCAATCAAAGACACAGAAACAATTACTGGAGGTGTCTCACACACTACCCCATGCAATTCCCATGAGGGAACTGATTCAGTTGGTGGCATTTCTTGGCAATGTGCAGATCAGTTTAAATCCCTGACTTGGTCAATATGGACTGCTATTAAGCCATATGTAGTTGCCTGGAGATCTATGGAACTGCAGATTGGGATTCTACATTCACCCCATGTCTCAGACACCTTTCTTCACTCTCACACAACCTCCAAGATCCTCCCCAACCACCAAGGAATACTTTGACAGCTGATGGTGTTTCTTATCTTCCTTGGTTTATGCACAAAATTGTTTGGTTACCAAGGTGCTTACTAAGGCCCTAAGAAACATTGCAGAGATAATTCAGGCCCAGATGAATGTCCAGTCCAAGGGCTCTGGTTGCCTGATACCTAGGGCCACTGCAATGAGGCAGAGGGATGCGTCTCCCTCAGGGGAAGGGACTTCCAAGCACCTCTCATTGATAGAATTTTCCTGGACAGGCCCCCAAATTGTTAGAAATCAGACCCCCAAAGACCACCAGAGTCACAATCAAACATACAGGAATGGAAATTTTCTTGGCAAGGCAAAATTTACTTCTTCAGAAGGGTATGCAGGCACATGGGCACAGCAAGCACAAGGGGTAGACCACAGGTCCATATGTTTATTCCTCACGTGGTGGGGCCCTGCCCTCTTTATTCAGATTGGTTGAGTTCGGGTGCACAATCTGCTTGTGATTAGCTAATGCTACACTTGGAATTTGGGGGTGGGGTAGGTAGTAATTTTGGCTTAAAATGGAGCTTAGTGAACAAGAACCCAGAACTGCAAGCAGCTAACATGGCAACACACTTTGCTAGAAAAGACTGTTTTCCTCACAGTTCCCCCTTCTTTTTTTCCATTCTTTTCTTCAAACTCATTTAACATTAATTGATTCTCTATTTCAGCTGTACTCAACAATAATTGGTATGATACAGGAGTTTGTCTAGTTGGGGCAGTTTCTATGAGTCTAAGAATTAGTCCCCATATACACAGTATAACACAGCACCCAATTAAAGCCATTGCCCCAAATACACAAGGAGGGTTGTTAAAATTGAGGTCATCATCCCCTTCCATTTTCCAAACCATTGCTCTAGCTAGTTAGTAAGGGAGTCATTTATCTCTGAGTTCTTAGCCAGTTCATTTGACGGGGCTGTCAGGCCTTGGAGAGCCTTGGTTATGGTCCCATCTGGAGCTGTGTTTTTTGGGATGAATGTACAGCCTTTGCCCCCCCCTCAGGACACATACCTCTTCTCTTCCTGCCAGAATCATGTCTAGAACCATTCAGTTTTCCCATGCCGTTTTACTGGTGGGACCTAGTTGTTCTGCAATTCCTCTCACTGCATCCCTGATGCAGTTGACAAATCTCTGCTGGTTATAATAAATATAGTTAATCCAGTCCACATTTTTATTAATAGTGGACCACCCAAATAGTGCTGATTCAAATCCTGCTGTCTGGTTCCTTGCTTTGAATTCATCAGGGACTCCTCATAGGACCCCAATATGGCATCTATGTAGACATGGGATTCTAACAACCCTCCAGGGAAAACAAGATCTTGTTTCTGTATTTCCTTAGTTAGGGAAGGTTTGAGTTTCTGAAATGCTGGGTGAAAGGGATAGCCAATTGGACTAGAGTGCAAGTCCCACTCCATTTGACCAGAAGAATCTCAAGTAATGGTCCACTGCAATACCACCAGACATCTTCCCTGAAGAGTTAGAGCATCTCTTCAAAGGAGCAGACTTCCCTGCATCTGGATGCATTTCCCAGAAACTCCAACCCTTCCTCCAACCTAGAGAGTCAAGAGGCAAAGTTAGAGCTTCGAGATGGGGGTTAATTGACCAAGGTGGCATTAGCCTCTCACAGTCATTTATAGTGAGAAACATTAATGGCAAGGTCCTGCAAGACCCATTGCCCCAGGATGTCCTTTCCTGAAAGAGTGCAAACATGCACACCATACCAGTAGAGTTAGTGGTCTATCCCAAGAAGAAGGAGACAACTTGGAATTCTGGTCTTCCTGTTGTACATGTGTAGCAGTCACTCTTATTTAAAGTGTGAACAGAATATTTAATCCAGTCCAGCCAGGCATTTCTTTCCCCATAACCACTTTCAATAGTTATAGTCTGTCTTAGGTCTTTGACTTCCATTACAGTTATCCCAGTCTGATTATGATGGAGCTGGAGGGACTGGGTTGGGGACAGGACACTAGGAGGCACTGTGGAAGCAGGTTTTTTTAGTAATTCTAAGAGAAATGAACCTATAGAATCAGTGCTCCAAATAAGACTAGCTGCTAACCCATAGCATCTTATAACAGATGGCTCCTTGCTCACAGAATGGGGATCATTTATGATCAGCCTAAGGGGGTTGCATTGGAGGGCTGACAACTAGGAGGGAGAGTAACTTTCTTAAACTGGATTTTGTCACTTAATCTCTTTCACCAATTATCCTTTTCCTGTTCTGGAGGGTAGTAGTAGACTGGTGAGATACATTTCCTGGGTGTAATCATCCACCCTATCATGTCCTATGCACAACATGGATGGTAATCACCTTCATAACTACACTTTTTGCAACCAGGGGCAGGGTCTGCACACATGTTTATGATTTCAGCCCTAGTCTGGATATAACACTGATTCTCAAGATCCCCACAGGGTATTACAATGCATGCATCAAATTCAATAGATATAGGGGAAGAAGTGTAGTGACACTGGTAATTGTCAGACAGTTTCTCAAATGGAAAAGGAATAACAGCTCTATTACAGTCTTTTTAAGGTACTTTTGTGTCACCAGCACTTGAAAACACAGCCCATCTTTCCCTTTGGAAGCTCATTTTGTTCAGGTGTAGTGTGTTTATCCTTTTTCAGAGGTATGTACTGCCATCTCAGTAGTGAGTAGCACCTGATAAGGTCCCTCACAGGATGGCTCAAGTTTCTCTCCACTCCATGTCTGGATTGTGACATACTCTCCTGCTTGGGGTGGATGCACTGGAAAGTTGAGCAGTGGAGTCTGGGCCAGCAGTCCCTTTTGCCTATGGAACGATAGTGCTGAAGAAAGACCAAAAACATAATTTTGGAGAAATCAATCTTTGCTTTCAAAGGAGGGGAGGCAGAAGGCCAGTCAAAACAGTGTAATCCATATAACATTTCATAAGGAGAGATTCCTGTGTCCTTCCAGGGGGCCATCTTAATCCTGAGAAAGGCTAGAGGTAAGCATTTGGTCCAGAGCAATCTGGTTGCAAGAACTAGCTTAGTCAGTTGCCTTTTTAAAGTTAGATTCATTCTTTCAACTTTTCCCAGAGGGTCAGTGCCATGGAGTCTGACATTCCCACCTGATATGTCACCAATTCTCTTATTACATTAGCTGTACAGTGACTCCCATTACCTGAATCTATATTTTCAATAAGTTCAAACAGAGGAATTATATTGTCTAAAAGTATCTTAACTACTCCATTAGCAGTAGCACTAACCAGAGGCATAGCCTCAAACCAATTAGTTAGATGATCCACTATAACCAATAAACACTTTAGACAACCCATCCAGGGTAATTCAGTGTAGTCCACCTATACACTTTGAAAAGACCTCAGGCCTGGATTTCTTCCCCCCTAAAGGTTTCTCACTTAAGGCCTGCTTATTAACCTTCCTTCAAGTTAGACAGCTTTCAGTAATCTACTTTGCTAGAGTATGGATTCCTGGACACACATAAACTCTGATGATGACATCACACATAGCCTGGACCCCACAATCACTTCCTTCATGTGATTGGGTTAATATCTCCCTCATGATAGGTTTGGAGAGTACTCTCCTCCCATCTGGGAGAAGCCATTTCCCTTCCAAGGTCTGGGAGGCACCCAGTTTCCCGAGTTGAGCTTTCTCCTGGGGAGTGAAAACAGGGATTAGGGACAGGGTCTGGACAACAGAAGTAGGGATAGCATTGGTATCTCTGGGTGAAGAGCAGCCTCCTTTGCAATTTCATCAGCTAGGATGTTTCCCTGTGCCTCAAGGGGGTTGCCCCATTAACGTCCTGGAACATGGACTATTACAATCACCTCAGGAAGCATAAGATTCTCCAGCAATGTGACAATTAGCTCTTTGTGTGACAGATCCTTTCCTTTACTGTCAATCAATACTCTTTCAGCCCATCTTTTTCCAAAAGTATGTGCCACCCCAAATGCATATTTAGAGTAGGTATATATCATTCTTTGTGTTTAAAGAATTTTAGTGCTTGATTGCATGCAAATAGTTCACAGGACTGAGTTAACCAGTCATTGGGTAACCTCCCTGATTCAATATCTTTTAATTTGACTCCATCTAAATAGCCATTATGAATGACTCTAGAGGAACCAATCACAAACAGCTTAACTCCATCCAGGAAAGGAGTTTCCCTCAAGATTGGGTCTGATTTTAGTCTGGTATTCAATAAGATCCAGACAGTAATGTCCCATAGGGTCCTGGGCTTTCCCTCACAGCAGAAATTCCACTGAGTTTAAATAGTTTCTTGTGGTGAGGACAAGGTCATCTCTTTCCAATAGTATGGGTTTATATTTTAATATTGTGGAGTCAATCAGCCACCTTCATACTTTTTGCTGAAGAATAGTTCTGGCCTGGTGGGGTGTGCTGACTATCAAAGATCCTCCAAAAGTTAATTTTTGACTTTCTTCAGTCAACAGGGACATAGTGGCAACTGCTTGGATACATTCTGGCTATCTTCAGACTACAGGGTCAAGGAACTTGGATAAATAGGCCTCAGGTTGTTTCTTTCCCACATGCTCCTATGGCTGTTCCCTTATTTACATTGACAAATAAATGGAAAGGCTTCTCTAGGGAAGGTAGGGCCAATGCAGGGGCTGTGATTAAGGACTTTTTCAGGCTTTCTATTATCTGGACTTCCTCCAACCCCCAACATGAAGTTTCAGGTTCCTCTTCCAAAAGTTTGGAATAAAGGGTTTTAGTCCTGAGTGCATAGGATTCCGTCCACAATCTGCAATATCCAATTAAACCCAGAAATTTTCAAACTTCTCTTTTGGTCTCTGATAGAGGCATACCAATAATCCCCTCAATTCTCTCTGACCTCATCTGTATTTTCCCTTGCAAATCAAATGTCTCAAATATTTGACTTCTTCTTCAAAAAATTATAACTTAGTTTTTGAGACCTTTAATCCTTGCCAGCCCAAGAAGTATCAGACTAATTGGAGTATCTGTCACCTCTTTCTCAGTAAATCCAGATAATAGAAGATCATCCACATATTGTAATAAATTCATCTAGAAGGGAAGGGTAAATTTATCCAGCACTTTTTCTAAGACCTGACCACATAGGTTAGGGGAATTAGTGAAACCTTGTAGAAGGACTGTTCATCTGTATTGTTGCTTTCTTTCTGTCTAAGGGTCCTCTCATTCAAAGGCAAAAATATCCCTGTTATCCTTTGCAAGAGAGCAGGCCCAGAATGCATCCTTTAAACCAACAACACTAAACCATTTATGATCTGGAGGTATTTTACTAAGGAGAATTTAGGGGTTTGGGACAACTAGGTTCTTGCTGCAAACCATCTGGTTAATGGCCTGGAGATCCTGTACCAGCCAATAAGATCCATCTGACTTCCTAACTGGCAGGATAAGGGTATTAAAAGAGGACATGCATGGCTCCAAAAGGCCATTTTTTAATAGACCATAGATTATGGGCTTCGGGCCCAGCCTCCCTTCCAGGAGTATGGGATATTGCTTCTTTTGTATTGTCCACTGGGAGTTTTCAGGCCAATATGAATTGGGAGAATCTGTAACCCTTCCCTATTTGCATGCCTGGTCCAGACCTCAGAGAGAATTTGGTCCTCAATTTGCACTGTTATCAAATTTAATGAAATTTTAAAATTCTTTTCCCTAACTTTTATTTCTATGCCCAGGTTGAACACTAAGTCTCTTCCTACAAGATTGATGCCCCCTCAGGTAAGAAAAGGAGACTAACTTATGACTCCTGATCTTGGAATTTCCCCCAGGTATATTCAAAGACAGAGACATGAAATTCCTCTCCCTTTACTCCAGAAATTGTGAGCTGCCCCAAGAAGAAGGACAGCCACCCCAAGAAGTGGAGAGGCCATAGTAACAGATAACTTGGCTGCTCCAGAGTGAACCAAAAAGGTGATTTCTTTTTCTTTGGATCCTACTTTTAAATTTATCAAGGGCTCCATGTAGGACCCATCCACATAAAAGAACCCCTGCCCTGCCCACCCCCTCAATCTTCCTCAAAGGCCATAAGGGAAAATATCTTCTCTTCATTCCTTCCCTCAGGACATTCTCATTTGAGCAGGTCTCAGCCCAACTCTCTGAAAAGTATTTTTCTCCTGATTAATCTGCCTAATTGTGGACAACATGGTCTTAGCTTTTTGTTTTTGTTTTTCTTCATCTCATCTCACATAAACCTTTTGGGCCTCTCTTAATTCCTCCAAGTTTTTGTCCTTCCAGTTTTCTGTCTTTTGTAATTTCTTTGTAATGTCTGGCCAGCTGTTGGTCACAAAGTGAAGTTTTAGCATTCCTTGTCCCAGGGTGTCATCTAAATTTAAACCTGAATATTTTCTCATTTGGTCTTTTAGTTTGTGAAGAAAGTTAGCAGGTCCCTCATCATTTCCTTATTGTACATCAAAGACTTGGGCTAGGTTTTGGGACTTGGGACAGATTCCTTGATTGCTTTAATGATCACATTTCTTAAATCCCCCATCTCCTTTCTGTTAGCAGGGTCATTATTGTTCTAGTGAGGATCCTCAAGGGGAAATTTACTATCTGTGGGCTGAAACTTGGGGCCTGGTGAGTACTCTCTTTCCCATGCAGCCATGGCAGCCCTCCTGATCATAGCTATCAACTCTCTAGAAGGTAAAATTCCCAAAATAGACAAAAGTTCTGCCCTGGTGTAAATTTCCAGACCTAGGAACTGGTCAAGTTGATCTGTGACTAGGTGTGGGTCTTCCAAAAGGGGCTTTAATTTTCTCTTTAAATTCCAGACTTCTGTGCTACTCAGTGGGGCATCAACAAAACCAAAGTTTCCACCACCAGTTGGAACCTCTCTGATTGGGTAAAAGGTCTATGACTGCATTTTGGGTGACAGGGGAAAGAGGAGATTCTGAGTATCCCTCTGATATTGTTGCAGTTCCCTTCAGAACCCCAAAAGGGATGGACTGTAACCTGAAGTTGAGGCCAAAGCTGATGGGGACTCACTTGGGGGCTCAGAAGGGAGCTCGTGCTGGACCTCCAGAGGTTCCTGACTGGAGTCTCCATCCTGATCTTGAGATTCCACCTGAGAAGCTGAAGCCTCTGGATTATAAGGGGGAGGTAAAGAGGAAAGAGAGTCCCAACTTGTAGGTTTCCTTTGGCTTGGTTTTATCCCCCTTTCCTAATTTTAAGGGAAAGAGAACCACAGGTCCCTGTCTCCAAAAAAGGGCATATTCAATTTCTTCCTGGTTCCTGGGATTCTTGTCCTTAACATATTCAATGATTAATTGGTAGAACCAGCCCTCATTTGATCCAAATTTTGACCAGAAAACAGTTGGTTTGAGAATGGATCCCTGTGTCCAGATAAAGCAGTAATATTTCATCATTTGCTGCTTCTTTATGCCTTTTGTCTGAAGGTTATCAGACCCAAATTTTAACATCTGTCCTAGCAGACTGTCTGATTCAATTTTATTTTTAGTCTCATCTTTTTAGAGCTCTTTTTATTTGTAGTATTCCCCACCCCAGTCTACCTGGTCAGTGAGAATGCCTGGTAGACACTCAATCTCTGTAACTTACTGGAGGTGTCTCACACACTACCCCTACGCAATTCCCATGAGGTAATTGATCCAGTTGGTAACATTACTTGGCAATGAGCAGGTCGGTATAAATCCCTGTCTAGGTCAATATGGCTATTAACCCATATGTAGTCACCAGGATATCTATGGAACTGCAGATTGGGATTCTACATTCACCCCATGTCTCAGACACCTTTTTTCACTCTCAAACAATCTCCAAGATCCTCCCCAACCACCAAGGAATACTTTGACAGTTCATGGTGTTTCTTACCTTCCTTGGTCTATGCACAGAATTGCTTGGATGCTACGTGCTTACCAAGGCCCTACAAGACATTGCCAAGATAATTCAGGCCCAGATGAATGTCTAGTCCAAAAGCTCTGGTTGCCTAATACCTCAGGCTACTGCAATGAGGCAGAGGGATGCATCTCCCTTAGAGGAAGGGACTTCCAAGCACGTCTCCTGGATGGAATTTTCCCAGACAAGACCCCAGATTGTTAGAAATAAGACCCCCAAAGACCACCAGAGTCACAATCAAAGATACAGGAATGGAGAATTGTCTCAGCAAGGCAAAATTTACTTCTGCAGAAGAGTGTGCAGGCACATGGGCACAGAAAGCACAAGGAATAAACCATAGAACCACATTTTTATTCCTGATGAAGTGGGCCCTTGCTCCCTTTACTCAGATTGGTTGAGTTGGGGTGCACAATCTGCTCATGATTGGCTCATGCTACACTTGGAATTTGGGAGTGGGGTAGGTAGTAATTTTGGTGTGTCAATGGAGCTCAGCGAATAAGATCCCAGCATTGCAAGCAACTAAAATGGAGGCACACTTTGATAGAAAATGCTGTTTTCTTCAAAAACTGAACACATGTTCAATAAATATGTCAAGAGACAAGACACTAAAATGTATCACAGATATTCCTTTGAGAAGACAACAGGTAGTACAACAGACTTGAGTCCAAACAATTCAGTTCAAGTTCTTGTTTTGTTAAATAGCATCAATTCTTTACACTTATGCTTTGGTTTGATTATGTGTTTATAAGGCTGAAGAAAAAATTTTCTTAATAGTTGGTCCAAGTCCAAGGAGAGAATTATCTTTGTTTAGGAAAAAGTCTGTGATAAGATACTTGGAATAAAAGGTAAGATACTGAGAACTGCAGCTAAGACCAAAAAAAGTAGGAAAGAATAGAGAGACAGGTTTAGTTTCTTTTCATGAATGGTAAGAGAATTAGATAAATTTGATTCATACTATTAATAAAGAAAAGCTATTAATAGAAAAAAACTAAGAAGAAATAAGAGGGGGGAAATAAAGAAGACAGCAAGATGACAAGTGTCTGGCAGCATAACATGAGATAACCCAAGCACTAGAAATGTCTACAGCAGGTCAGATGAAATGCCTAATATGTAACTTTAAGTTGTTTCCTGTGTAGATGGCAATTTGACCCCCTTTTCCAAACCATCAAATTTTCTACAGAAGTTGTGTTACACTGAAGGGTTATATATTATAAAATATATTTGTATTGACTATTGATGATAAACAAGAAATGTGAAGGGAAGAGGGACAATTGAAGAGAAAGAGCAAGTCCTTCTCATGGAGAATTTGAAAAACCAAAAATTTAGCAAGTACTTTGGGCCTCCATAATTCATGGTCAATCTTATAAAAATCATAAGTAGTTTTGAGATCCCAAGTAATATCTGATATGTTAAATAGAATAATTACATATTTTTGCTGACTTTTTAGAATTACTGAGTCAATCAAATGAGATGATAACAGCTAAAATTCACACAGGAATTACAATACATTAAGAATTCTTGGATACTTTTATTCTTTTAGCCCCCACAAGAATACAGTGAGGTTTCCACTGTGCATTTTGTCTGTATTTTACAGGAGAGGAAGCAAAGTATGAAGTAAATCCACCTCTCCCCTGCCCCCACACACACACAGAAGTCAATAGCGGGGGTAAATAGACTGATTTTAAAAAAATGGGAAAGGGACCTTTCTTAAATTAATATCAGTCTCACAGATGAAAGATCATGTGTTTTTTTCCAAATATATTCCCTTAGTTTTGGATCGGTCTTATATTTCATTTATTGCATTTGTGCCTTGTAAAAGAATTCAAGATTAGTGACTGATTTGGACTGAAATCCAGTTCTAGCTCCATGATCCAAGCCAGGTACTCTCATGGTTGTAACTACCAAAAGGTGATACCTACATTAATCTCAAACTTAAAAATCTTGTTGCTCTATAGTGAGTCCTGATTTTCTCATTCCTGCCCTAACCTGCTAATCTTCAAAGCCTCCTTGACTTCCCTTCACACCCACTAACCTGACCTCCCCCTCAGGCTCCTCACCTCACACCCATTCTTGCTAGCTACTTATTCTACACAACCCTCTTTTATGTAAGCCCCTTGAAGCCAAGGGTTTGTTTGTTCTTAACTACAACATTTTCAATTCAGTGCTAGGCACACAGTAAGTCTTCAAGAATATGTTTTAGGTTTTGTTTTTTAATAAAAGAATAGAGCCAAGTATATTTTTCTTGAGAGAGACAGTCTTGGAAACCATAAGAGAAACATCAGATGAAGTATTTTGTGTGCAAACCCAAGAGGTGAAATTCAGTTTTAACTCTGACATCAGATCTGTGATTTTGGACCAATCACTTAACTTTCCTGGCCCTCAAATTTCCTTTGTAAAATCATTGAGTTGGGTTAAATTGATTTTTTAGGAAGACTCTAGCTCTTAACTTTCTATTAATACTCCTTCTCCTCTGTCAGAAGATGATTAATGAATAAATACCACTTATAACCCCTTATTCAACTTGGAAATTCAGACAAAATTCCTGCCTTAAAACCATTATTTTATATTTGTTTTGTTCCAAGTTCAAATATTTGCAGTTCTTAGGACTTCACTGTACTCTTAACTAAATTTGTTCTTAGCCAGCACCAAGATCAAATTCACATGTCCTTATTGCTCTACAAATAGTGTGGCATTTGAAGAGAATGATTTCCCTATCATATATAACTGTTCCAACTTTACTGTTTTGAAATTTTTTTTAAAAAATTAGCAGTAGAAAAAAATCTTAGTGCCTCAAGCACTTTAACCTATCCAAGAGCTCATGTCAATCTGCTTGGCAGATTCACCAACAGGAAAGAACATCATGGGTGGGAAACAAGATATTAGCAGACTCAAATGCAAAGCAATTAATAGCCCATTTATCCCTGCATCAGGGCTAGATTGGTTTTCCAATAAACCTCTGAATAAACCAGCCATCACATTCTGATGCATAAGAATTGAGGACATTTTGCTGTATTGTACAGACTTCTCATAACTAAATTGATTTGTGTTTTCTTACCTCCATGTATTTTTGATAAGTTAGCATGCTAAAGCCTTTGTTGTTCTCTAGACATGATAGTTTCTGAATTATATCAAACCACAGAAAACAATATAAATCTCAAAGTAATCTAATTCCACAGTAATAATATAAGTTAAAATCATCATTTAAAATGGTGGAAGAAGGAAGCCTTAACCCTGACAAAAATATATCTGGAAAATATTGTGGTATAAATTAAATACATAATCATATAAAATATTTCTATTGAAGTTGGTCCTTTGCTCCTATCTTGGAAATGGTGGCACAATCCCCAAAATTAACTTAAAACTTAAGTATCATTGCCCACTGCTTTCTCTCTCTTGTCTACTACATTCAAGCTCTGGATATCAGTTCAGCCTATTATCTTCTTCCTTCACCAGGGATAGCATGTCCTTCAAAAAATTACATGCCACCACCACTTTCCCAAGTAGTCTTAAACAAAATGGAAGCCTTCACAATGTAACTGCTTCAAGAAGACTCCTTTAGAAAACAGTGTGGTTCTTCCACAATTTCAACTGAGCAAGAAAAACAAAAGTAGTGAGTTGATGTGAACTAAAGGCAAAAGAAACAGTAAACACTAGGAAACTGGAGAAATTGGAATCTCATAAAGGTAAAGGATTGAGATTGAAGCCAAGTTTAACCAGAAACCAGAAAAGAAAGGTCCTGCTAAAAATTGAGTTCTCTGTTTGTGATTACTAATGTTTCCATTATTGCTTCTTTTCCTCTGCAATGCTCCCACCTTTACTTACCTTTTAATGCCAGCTATATAATTAAGCAATTTATAAAATGCTATGAAAATAGTATCTCTTGACTTCACCATACTCACAAATGTTAGGAATGACTATGCCTGCAGGTGGAGTATCTCAAGTGATAGAGTGCCTGCATAGTAAGTATGAGGCCCTGAGTTCAAGCCCCAGTGCTGCCAAGAAAGAAAAGCAGGAAGGAAGGAAGGAAGGAAGGAAGGAAGGAAGAAGCAGAAAGCAATATAGAGTAAGAGGGTGCTATGACATTCTCTTCAACTAGTTTTTATCCAGACCCAGAAGCCTCTTGCTAGCAGGTTCTTAATTGATTTGCAATTGTTGAAAAAACATGCTACATAGAAATCAATCTGACTTGAACCAAAAATTATTGTGCTGGTTATACAGACTTACTTAATGGTCAAGGTAGCTCAGAATGTCTTTCTTCTCTCTCTGCACCATGTGTTTTCCTACTCAAAGTACTGCCTCAGCCAGAATCAAAGTCATGGGCCATCGGGTACTTTGTGCTACTTGAAACCCATGCAAATTGAGTCATTCTCTATTCTACCTGGTACCATATCAGTTGGGATCTTCCTCTAATAATCAATGAGCTGGAAAGAACATTGGGATTTCATAGAGCACCAGAGTTTTTAAGATATTACACCTGTTGTCTGAATTTAGGTGAACAGGGTCCCAGCAATCTGCAGTACACCTTTCAGTTATTAAAGATATCCAGGCAGATGTATGTCCCTCAAGACAGCATGTCAGAGTATAAGATGGATTTTTATCCCATACTCATTTCCTTGCTCCAGCATAAACCACACTGCCATAAATAAAAGCTCTCACAGGTGGCTCACACCTGTAATCCTAGCTACTCAGGAGGCAGAGATCAAGAGGAGTTTGGTTCAAAGCCAGACCTAGGCAAATAGTTTGTGAAACTCATCACAAAAAAGGACTGGTGGAATGGCACAAGTGGTAAGAGCACCTGAGTTGAAACCCCAGTGATGCCAAAAAATAAAAATAAAAAAAACTCAGAAGCTTTTCTGGGGAACATGATGATAAATCAGCTGGAGGTGTTGAACTCTGTTAGATGTTAATAATAATAATAGTAACAGCAATAGTAATAACAAGAGTTGGAATCAGATTTCCAAAGACTTATTAGTTTTTCAATATGAAGATGCCTTTTTGCAAAACCAGTATGACAAAACCCAGGTCTGGACATATAGCTAACATACATACTAATAGGACTTTTGTGACCTCTACATAAGTATAACAGGAGTTCATTTGAAACTGTCTCTTTCTCCCCTTATTTTCCTTTTGTCTTCTACCCCTCCTTAATCCTTCTGGTTGAGAGAAATCTTTCCTAAGTTTCTAGTTAACCAGTTATAGGAGATCAAAGTTGAAAGAGTCCTGCCAGAGAATAGGAAAGCACACACACTTCTGGATGACCATGACCCCACTCAAGACATGCCCATGGTCTCGTTATACTTCCCTTTTTCTCCTGTAAAAGGTCTTTGCACCCTGAAACTCACTGAGATAGATTTCAGATGGAAAGTCTTCTCTATTTTCTTCAGGGCCAGCTTTGAATAAACCTGTTTCACCAACGTTTTTCTCCCAGGTCTTTGGTAGAGTGATGATCTGTAGGAACCTCAGGATCCAATAACATAAGTGCTGTTTTATCTTATTGGCTAGTAAAATGCCATAATAACAGTTTTCTGGACTTTTGGAAATAAGCAAACAATCACATGATTTTGCTTTTCTGATTATTAAGTAAACAATAGTTAATAAGTAATATTATCTGTTATAAGAAAACTCATCTGAGGCCCATGTAACCCCAAGGAAGACTGGAATAGAATGTCATTGTAGCTTATTGGTGAGGAAATTTGACATTTACTACCATTTCTTGCAAAATTATTTAAAACTCTATTGAAAGCAATGAAAGTAACCTTGGACATTCTGTCTCTCTCTCTCTCTCTCTCTCTCTCTCTCTCTCTCTCTCTCTCTCTTTCTCTTTTTCCCTCTCTCCTATCTCTCTTTCTCCCATATAATATCCTTGAGGAAAGTAAAGTACTTAATGTTAGGTCCCTGGCATTCTCGGGGTAGGTGGAAGGTCCCAAGGCTAGCACCGAAACCAGACCCCCGATTTATGACCACTTGTTTCTCCCTGCCTGATTGTTTCTCTGCTTGCAAAACAACTCAGGAACTTCTATTTACTCAACTAGCCAGGTACGTCAACCTGTTCCATCTGGTGATTGCAGATAATCAGAGGCCAGAAACTCTCTCCCTCCCCCATGGCTTGGCCCCTCCTATAAAACCCACTACCCATTTTCAGCCAAGCTGCTTCATTCTGAACCTGAAAAGAGTGACAGTCCTGCAGTCTGGTTCCAATAAACCTTTCTTTTTCCACACATGGTCTTTATTCAGCAGTACCTTACATCTGGTGCAGAAACCCAGGAGAGGTTAACAAGATGCCCTGGCCTAGGGCTGGTACCTTGGCCTTCATGTCCTTCCCTCTCCTGAACCCAGACTGCTGAATTGACCCCACATGCTTCCAGACTGTGGATTTTGGACCTTACTGCCTTGCCAGCTTTCCCATCCATCATTAGTCTCTCTCTTCCACTGCTCTCCACCTGAACTACTCCTCAGACTCAGTAAGTTTCACCCTCTCTGGGGATGCCTGCTCTCCCTCTCTCTCTCTCTGGTCTCGGAAGCTGCAGATGCCATGCCAGGCATGCCTCCTACCCCCTCTTGGGACACCCACCTCTTAGCACAGGGACACCTGGCTAACCAGTTGGGCATTCTCTGTCAGATGGCAACCCAGCCTGGGGACACCCAACCTTGGGAACCCATTTGGGTGACACTCTCCTTCTCTCTCTCTCTCCCTCTCTCTCTCTCTTTCTCATGCTCTTCCTCTCTATTTTCCTTTCTTCCGCCCAAGGAGCTTGACAGCCCCTCCAGCTTACTATGACCAAACAGCAACTGGACGATTCTGCTCTCCTTGCCTGAGTTACATAAGGGAGGCTAGATCTTGACCTAAGTCTATATTGGCTTGAAGGGTAAACTCACCAAGGCACCTCTCTCTCTCCCTCTCTCTCTCTCTCTCTCTCTCTCCTTCTCACCTTCTACGTTGTGGGGACCTCCTACTCTACTTTAGATGCGTACACTTGGATGCCTTCTCTGCACCCTCCCCCTTGGTCTCCAAGACAATATAAAACCTAAACAACTGATCTATTACTGCAACACCATTTGGCCTCAGTACAAGCTAGACAATCATTCACAATGGCCTGAAAACAGTACTTCTGATTTTCACACACTTCTAGATCTTGACAATTTCTGCCACTGCAATAGCAGGTGGTCCAAGATTGCATATGTCCAAGCTTTTCTTTCTCTCCACTCTTGACCCTCCCTGCTCCAATCCTGCAATGCTGTTCAAATCCTCCTTGCCAGTGACAAATCCCTCTCAAAGTCCAAAACTCCCCCTGACCCCTCTCCTGAAGACTCTTCTCTTACTTGTGACCTCACAGTCTCTGTCTGCCTACCTCCCAACTTCTCCCACCAGTCCTCTACTTTAATCTCTTCTCCTGCCCCATCCTCCCATCACTCAGACCCCCCCCCTTTCACCCCTACTGGCTCTCCCAAACATCTGCCACCCTATTCCCCTTCTACAATGGTCACACTTGACCCTGAGCCATCAGCTCCTCAGGAGCCAACACCTCCAGCCTTGCCTTCAGCCCCTGCTACACCCTCACCCTTCTCCTCCCCACCTGCATGCCCATTCCATCTCTAATCACTTCAGGAGGTAGATGGCATTATCAGAGTTCATGTGCCCTTTTCCATGACTGACCTCTCCTAAATTAAAAAGAGACTAAATTCCTTCTCTAGTGACTCAGCCTCCTATATTAAAGAATTTAAACACCTAACCCAAGCATATGATATAACTTGGCATGAAACCCATCTTCCAAGGATGAAATAATTATTTTCAACTCTCATTTTATTTCCCAATCCTTCCCTAATATTCAAAGAAAACTTAAATAGGTGGAGGGTGGCCCTCAAACTCCCCAGGGAAATCTTGTGAAAATGGCATTTAAGGTATTTATAACTGAGATGAGGCTTGAGACCAGTGAAAGGCCCAGTTCTTCATGGCTGCCCTGAGGCCACCTCCTCCAACTTCCAGATGGCCAGACAACAATGCACACCTTCAGAGGCCTGCTTCAAGTGAAACCAGACAAGACATTGGGCAAAAACCTGCCCTTCACCTTGCCCGTCACCAGGACCCTGTCCACAATGTGGCCAGAATAGACACTGGAGAACGACTGCCCCTCTTTGCTTCTGCAAGGTAGGTCAGTCTCCCACTCCCACTGTCAACAGAGTGAAGGCCTCATGGACCTCTTGGGCCTGGTGGCAGAAGACTGACACAGCCTTGGGACCTTGGCCCCCTTCAAGATCACCTTGGAGGAGCACAGGGTAACCATCCAAGTAGCAGGTAGGCCTCAATCACCATTCTTCACAGATACCCATAGTGGGGGTGGATGGTCTCATCCACCACCCAAAAAGAAAAGACAGTTTTATTTAAAATTAAAATTCTTATAAAAGTTAATTTTAAAATACAAGTTACAAAGTAAACAACTGGAAAGGATGTAGATAGGTATTGAATGTATTTTTGAGAAGTTAAAGGGAAAACAAATGGTTTTTTGGATGAGAAAGGATTTTGTAAAGAAGGGTTTGTCCTAAAGATTGTTTCAAATAGGAGGGATAAGAACAAACCATCAAAGGGTTTAGTATGTTGTATGAAGGTATGAGTAAGTTTTAAAAGTGTATAATAAAAGCTTCAGTGTATGATAAAATTAAAGTTGACTATAATCTAAGAGTTGCCTAAAAGATTTTTTTAAGGTCATGTCAAACTAAAATCAAATTCTCTATGTCTACAAAATGATGAGGTTACCTTAATATTGTTCTGCTCTGAGTAACATCTACAGAAAACTGTTATAGGGAAAGATTTTATCAAAGTTATTACTGGTGTTTTCTGTTGATCTTGTCAAGCTTTAAGTACTACTAAATCAGAGTTCATTTACATATTTGCTCATACAAAGGTCTCTTAAATGACCACCTTATAACTGTGTTCTGTGTCTACACTTTATCTAAATATAATACAAACATTTACAGTTATCCCACAAACACTTCATAACAACTAACCTGGTCAGCTTTGCCACAAGAATTTAAAGACATTGTGGACAGGCCCTTACCAAAGACTTATTAGATTGACAAAATCTCTAAGGAGAAGGCTCAGTTATGTCTCCCACAGGTCACCTACCTAGTTGTGGCCTTAAAGGGACAGACCTCACTGCCTGAGTCATGAGGAAATCCACCCAATCCTCCATTTCCCACTCCCCTATACCATAAAAGCAGCTTAGAGCTTTCTTGGGAGTTATAGGATTTTGCAGAATCCGGATCCCTAAGTATGCAGCCTTTAGCAGACACCTTTTTATGCTCCTCCTAATATTCCTATTTCGATCTTAAATAATGTATGGCCACCCATTTCTCTTAGGAAACTTGCCTCCAACAGACTCTGCTCCTCTGGCTGACTATCTATCTTATCTTAACCTCCTCCAGGAACTTCTCAGAGAGCATGCAGACCAGATCCTGCCCCAACCCTCAGAGGGCCCATAACAATTTCTATTAAAATTAGATGATCTTATTCTCCTAAAGGATCTTTGATCCTCTCTGTTGGGACCTTGGTGTACCATACTTCATCTGGTCATCCTCACAATGCCCACTGCTGCCAAGCTCAATGGGATTCCCCAGTGGCAGCACCTTTCAAGGATAAAACATTGCCCACCAACTTCAGACTCTTCCACTATAGCAAAGGATGAGTACTCTTGTGTACCGCTGAGCCCCATGTGGCTACACCTCTCCCACACTCTCTCTACCTTTTCCTCTCCTACATAAGTTCTCAGTCCTCATCTGGCTCTCAATTTTCTGCCATAGGTGAATTTAAAACACTAGTGGGGGCAGAGGGCTTAATTCTGGGAACATGCATAATACTTCCCTGCTTCCTTCCCTTGGTTATACGATCTATTAGGTTCATTATAGAGGCTACTATGGAAAGATGGAAATACAAACCCTTAAACAAGGAAAATGCTCTTTAACTCTAGATGCTTCCAGGATCATTCAGGGAACCCAGCTGACAGACTTCCCACCAGATGCTACTACAACCTTCTCCCAACAACTGGACTTGGCTGCAAATGAAGCTTGGGAAAAACCATCAGCCTCCACTCCTGGGGACCCCACAAATTTCCAAATTCCAGCCAAAACCCCCTTAATGATGCCCCCACTCAGCACAATGCAGCTAGATCAATCAGTGCCCATAATACCAACAAAAGGCTGGAATGTTACATCCCTGGCATTCCTGGGGCAGGCAGAAGGTCCCAAGGCTAGCACTGAAACCAGACCCCCTGATTTATGATTGCTTGTTTCTCCCTGCCTGATTGTTTCTCGGCTTGCAAAACAACTCAGGAACTTCCAGTTACTCAACTAACCAGGCATGTCGACCTGTTCCATCTGGCGATTGCAGATAACCAGAAACCAGAGACTTTCTCCTTCCCCCATGGGTTGGCCCCTCCTATAAAGCCCACTACTCATTTTCAGCCAAGCTGCTGCACTCTGAACCCAAAAGAATGACAGTCCTGTGGTCTGGTTCCAATAAACCTTTCTTTTCCACACATGGCATGGTCTTTGTTCAGCAGTACCTTACACTTAATATTTGATCTGCTCTGTCCAGCATAGTATCTGGGACATCCAAGGCATTCAGAACCTAGTAAGCAAAAGAGCAAGTAAATGAAAGAGTAAATGAGTGTCATGATGTTGTCTACACTGAAATAAAAATAAAGAAGGCAGGGACTCTTAGTCTACCCATTCCCAGATTCTATAGAAAGAACTCCTTCCTCATATTTTTCTCTTTACTGACAATTAACTCAAAAAAGCACGAGTTAATTCTAATTTTATAGGACTACTCATTGTCCTATAAAAGTGACATTATGATAGCTCTAACATTAAGGTGACTACAGCTCACAACAATTTATATATCTTAGAATGAAAAGAGAGGAGTTCAAACCTTTCCAACACAAAAAATGACAAATGTTCAGAGAGAATGAAATGCTAATTATCCTGACTGGATCATTATACGTCACATACATGTATTGAATTATCACACCATCCAATTTTTATGTCAGGCCCTAGGGTTGCCAGAATTCAGAAATGATCATATATAGAAATTACTGCAACCATTCTTGTATTTAACCAAAGAGCATAGATCTCCAATAAACAAACTAATCCAAACATACTTTATACTAAATCCAGCTAAGCCACAGTCTCCTCTGCCCTGGATTAGCATAGATGTATAGACTCTAAACCACTCTCTTTACTTACAATCTTGTTCCACAATAATCTTCTCAAGAGTGAGTTTCTGAACTCCAAATATAATCATGTCATTTAACTCCTCCAAACTGTCAAGGGCCTCTTACTGAATTTAAAACGCAAATACCAGACTGCCTTTTCTGCCTCATTTTTAACCACTCTTCTCCTTTGATGATAACCAATCTTCTTATATTTCTAAAATATTCTATGATCATGGCCATACATGGTGTTTCTTTTTCCTTATTCCCTATTTAAAGAGCTTTCTTTTTCTCACCCTTCAAATCTTAGATCATTTGTCACCTCTTATGAAGGAATCTTGACTTCTTAATCTAATGTTGGCCTCCAACCATACTTTATGTTTCTTTTACCAAGAAAATATAAATGAAAGCAATGTGTCACTTTTAATAAGAAGTGTAAGGACAGAATGTGTGACTGCCTTTATTATCTTTCTGTGTGTTTTGGTAACCAATAATGTTACAGATGGCCAAGACTTCATCAGCCTACATTTTTGAGAAACTATGATGTGGAGTGAAGCCCCAGTAAACCAGCAATGGACATATGATATTAGTTCTTTCAATCTACCAGTTTTAGAGATGAGATGTTTTCTAAAGCAGCATAATTCAGTCCATTGTAACTAATGCAATATCAGAACTCTGCTTATTTCTTTTATATCACTAATTATAATTGCTAAGCATTTTTTCAGCCAGACTACCCAACTAAAATATTTCATGAGAGCAAGAACTCAGTATATGCCTACAAACAGCCAAGTACATTGTAGGTGCTAAATAGGCATTTCATGACTAAGGAATGAATCCAAGTCCTGTACTGCTATAAGTGCTGTTCAGTGAAAAGGAAACATGCAGATCCCTACTTATGAGTCTGGGTGTAAGTCTCATTGTTAATTGTCTTCAGGAAAGGTTTTCTACTTCTACTCAAAGCAGAGGTCAGCTAACCCTTTGGGTAGGCAGACTACTGCACATATTCCTGGTCCCTTCTATCATTCCTTCAATATTCAGACAGCTCAACCTCTATCTATCTTACTATAAATCCAGTTAAAATGTGGGTTTCATGCAACAATATTGAAATTTTTTCATGTGTGTACTTTATTATAACTCTGAAGAAAGTTGTGTCTTCTTTCCACAGCACAAAATCATGCAAATTTAGAATGTCATAGGATTCACAAACTCATTGAAATTTATTCAGGAACTCCTTTTGCCATGTTTCAAATACCTTGAGCAATGAAATGGACTTTAACCTAATTGCCAGTCTAAGCTTCCGTGTAACTCATCTTCCCTAAGCCTCATTCTGATGATTATCCTTTCAATACCTTGATCTTATCTTGAAGTGGCCCTTCATTGGTCTTTTTTTTTTTTTTCATTTTTCTTTTATTATTCATATGTGCATACAAGGCTTGGTTTATTTCTCCCCCCTGCCCCCACCCCCTCCCTTACCACCCACTCCACCCCCTCCCGCTCCCCCCCTCAATACCCAGCAGAAACTATTTTGCCCTTATCTCTAATTTTGTTGTAGAGAGAGTATAAGCAATAATAGGAAGGAACAAGGGGTTTTGCTGGTTGAGATAAGGATAACTATACAGGGCATTGACTCACATTGATTTCCTGTGCGTGGGTGTTACCTTCTAGGTTAATTCTTTTTCATCCAACCTTTTCTCTAGTTCCTGGTCTCCTTTTCCTATTGGCCTCAGTTGCTTTAAGGTATCTGCTTTAGTTTCTCTGCATTAAGGGCAACAAATGCTAGCTAGTTTTTTAGGTGTCTTACCTATCCTCACCCCTCCCTTGTGTGCTCTCGCTTTTATCATGTGCTCATAGTCCAATCCCCTTGTTGTGTTTGCCCTTGATCTAATGTCCACATATGAGGGAGAACATACGATTTTTGGTCTTTTGAGCCAGGCTAACCTCACTCAGAATGATGTTCTCCAATTCCATCCATTTACCAGCGAATGATAACATTTCGTTCTTCTTCATGGCTGCATAAAATTCCATTGTGTATAGATACCACATTTTCTTAATCCATTCGTCAGTGCTGGGGCATCTTGGCTGTTTCCATAACTTGGCTATTGTGAATAGTGCCGCAATAAACATGGATGTGCAGGTGTCTCTGGAGTAACAGTCTTTTGGGTATATCCCCAAGAGTGGTATTGCTGGATTGAATGGTAGATCGATGTCCAGCTTTTTAAGTAGCCTCCAAATTTTTTTCCAGAGTGGTTGTACTAGTCTACATTCCCACCAACAGTGTAAGAGGGTTCCTTTTTCCCCGCATCCTCGCCAACACCTGTTGTTGGTGGTGTTGCTGATGATGGCTATTCTAACAGGGGTGAGGTGGAATCTTAGTGTGGTTTTAATTTGCATTTCCTTTATTGCTAGAGATGGTGAGCATTTTTTCATGTGTTTTCTGGCCATTTGAATTTCTTCTTTTGAGAAAGTTCTGTTTAGTTCACCTGCCCATTTCTTTATTGGTTCATTAGTTTTGGGATCAAGGATCTTAATATCAGACCCCAAACTCTTAAGTTGATACAAGAAAGAGTAGGAAATACTCTGGAGTTAGTAGGTATAGGTAAGAACTTTCTCAATGAAACCCCAGCAGCACAGCAACTAAGAGATAGCATAGATAAATGGGACCTCATAAAACTAAAAAGCTTCTGTTCATCAAAAGAAATGGTCTCTAAACTGAAGAGAACACCCACAGAGTGGGAGAAAATATTTGCCAACTATACATCAGACAAAGGACTGATAACCAGAATATACAGGGAACTTAAAAAACTAAATTCTCCTTCATTGGTCTTAATCTGTTTATTCTTCCAAATATCTGGCAGACAGCAGCACCTGCCATGGTTTCTTACCATCAATTTCAGTGTGTCTCCTGTTTGGCTGGCTAGCCTATTTTCCAGGCCTATATTATCACTGAAACCGCATGCCTGTCCCACTCAAGGGGATGTCTTAGATCTAAGTCCTGGGTCCTCCTACTCTGTGGTTTTACCCCATAAATATCTTTAGACACATACTCTAAAAGTAGAAAAATCCTCAAGATATTTGAGTTTTTTTTAAATGAAAGTACTTTTAAAAGTACTTTTTTTTCAGCTTATGAGTGAATGGAAATAGATTGTAGAGTCACTTCAAACATTTAAGTGTCTTCTCTTAAATTCTTTTTCAGCAGAAACTGAAGAGTTAAGTCTTTTTTAAATTGATAAAAGTGCCTCATCAGAACAATGACTTAGCTCTGACTTAAGCTAAGTTTTTCCAACACAAAGATCTTTGCAGACTGTCTTGGGCATTTGCCCATTGTAATGCACCAAACATGTGCACAGCAGTATTCTATTCAATTAAGACAACAGTCATGAGAAGAGCCTATGGTTTCACATTAGAGTGGACTTAGAACACTGCCATTTAAATTTCTTAGATGATTAAACTTTAGTGGAGAAAAGACAATTGCACACAAAGAATAACAGGGAAGAGATTTTAATAGTGTTTCTGACAGAAACCTGAATAAAAGTTGCCTTTACCCGAGGAGTCTTCTTAGAATCTGTGCTCTGTAGAACATAGTTTGAAAAGCACTGGCATAAAACGTTTTTTTCTTTGTTGAATTCTAACCTATATACAATGCAGTAGATAAATACCTCAGAAACACTTGGGGAATGCTATTTTTTACAAAATCAAAAAAGGAGACTAGTTCTTGACCCTATCATTCATTTTTCTAGAGATTTCTGGTGATGGTTGTTTTTCCAGGAATTTCAGAAGGCAAATAAGTTCATTGCTGTTATGCTGAATGGCATACCCTTGCTGTGTATGGCTGGATTCACGTTATGCCATGCACTAGTGGACAGCCCCTTTATTCTTTTGACGTCATGTCATCACTACTTATGTGTAGCTAGAGAAATAGATCTTGCTGCTTTCTGGCCCTAAATTTAGGATATAATATCAAATCTCTAGAGCTTAAAAAGATATATTGATCCTTTCTGGCAAATATTAAGATAATCATAGCACACAGAAACTCAAAATTTTCCATCTTCATGCTATAAATTGCTAATGAACTTACTGATAGGAAACACAAAAGACAATTAATGCCCTTTACATTTTGGCTATTACCACCATATAAATTTTCTCAGGACTGTTTTTTCTTCCCTCCATCCAACTATCCCAATTGAGAAGATAAAATCCAATTTATTTTTAAGCTCTAAATTGAGCATCACTTTTTCTGTAAAGCCATTCCTAACACAACTATCTCAGAGATGAGGTTGTTCTATACTAATTAGTACAATTATTTGTTTGTCTACCCTCCTTAAGTACCTATCAGTACTTAAGGCAGGATTCATATTTTATTCATTTATACCCCAAAGCTTACTTCAGAGTCTAATGAATAATGGATTGTCAAAATGTTTATTAAGTGAATAATAATGACTATTACTATAAATGATATACCTCCTAGGGTTATTTTGTAGGGCAGCATACTCAGGAAATCAGAGTATGTCCTACAGCAAGTGTACAAAGGTGACAAGCTCACTTTAGCCTTCTCACCAGCCACCTCCCATCTACTAACAAACTACATATCTACCTTTGGAAGAAAAGTGAATACAATAGTGCTACTAGTAATAAAATTATCATGTATCTAGAGTTTGCTTTTGATATTTTGCTCAACCAAGATTTATTGAATGAGGCTCAGGCTATGTAAAAATTTTCTAAATTTTTTTAAGGAAACACATTTTTAAAAAAATTAAATTACAGCTCACAGAAAATTAAAGCCTTATACACATATTTTGCTATGAAAACCTTAAACTCAGTCCTAGCACCTAAAGTTGAGATATGTTCTATAAATCTATAATGATCTATAATGATAACTCTATAAATGATCTTTCAAAATTTGGTTGAAGTGGGAAGGAAGTATTAGACATGTTGACAACTATAGACTGGAATTGGAATACATCTTTTGAATTCCAATATTTTGTATTCCAATTTTGCATCTTCCCCACTTCACTTGTTACTGAGCACTAGTTCAGTGAGCAATCAAGAGAGGTGAAAAAGAAATCATGAAAGTACAGTGTCTCCAATGAGACAGTTTTCAAGGATGTGTTAAGCACATCAAATCATGCTAAGAGACTAAAATGACCTCTGAGAATCATGAAGGTCATAGACAGGACCATTATAGTCAAGTGGTGAGAACAAGAACCCAATTTGAAAGGACCAAAGAGAACTCAGGAGATGAGAAAATAGATCTGTTCATTTCATGGACATCTTTATTGAGGAATATTACTAATAAAAGGAACAAAATAATTGTGAGGGAAAAATATAGAGTCCATAGACTCAAAAAGAGTTGCTTTGCAATGGAAGACATGACAGTATACTGTCCCTTCTCTAAGAAAGAATTTTAAGATCAAGCAGTAGATATGAATTCTGCTTTATTTATGAAAAGAAAACCAAAACTTGTGATGTGTAATCCAAAGGATCATCCTTCCAAGTAATACAGTATTTCACCTGGATTGAAGCTTGGTTCCAGTGAGATTCCACAAAGAAAATTATAGAATATTTTTCTTCTTTAGATACCATTCATGTTGGCTGGAAGTTTAGAATAATGTAAAATAATTTCTCTAAATCTAATTTTAAAAAACTGAGGCACCTTTATTTCTACATTCTAGAATAAGAAATACCATCTAACAAAACTTTCCTAGTAATGGCATTATTATAGTCTATCATTCTTGTTTATAAAAAAATATAAATTTTCATTTATTCAAAGGAGTCTCAGTGAATCAGATACTATAATTCATGAAAAGATGGGACTTTTTAGAAATATTCAAAATTAAATTGTGACTCTTTTTTACTAGCTTTATGTCAAAATTGTCTTTTACATAACAGTGCAATGAACTGTGTTTCATTAATACCAACTAAATGTATTTTTAATGATGTTATAATAAACCTAAAATCTTGAGAGAAGAGTGATGCTGTCAAAATTTAATTGTTTCAAACTTGGAAAATAAACCATTTACCCCCCAGTGCAATGTTTATTTGCAGATAAATGTCTCATTTTCACCTTGGAGTTTATCTGATAGCAGGAGACATATCCTTGGTAAAAAGTTCTGTTATCATTATCTCTTATTTTAATCACAAGCATCTGCTTGGGGTTTAGTTCCTTCTGCATAAAGAAGAAAATTGGGCCATTTAAAGAACCAATAAAAGCAAGACAGGTTTGAGCTCCCTCCAGAATCATCTGGCCCTGGATATCAGAAAAGCTGAGGGAAAGCACCTGCTACATTTGTAATGTCACTTTTGAAAGTCTGCTGGGACCCGTATAATACTTTGCCCAGAAGGGAATTCAGCATGCAATTTCACTTCATAGCTTGTCAAGTAGATCAGTCCTAGAAGTGATGAAGTATCTATGATGAGGGCTTTGAGGACAAAAGCAAAATGAAGCTCCAAGCTGCTCATTTCCAGCAATGGCTCTTTGAGAACAGAGAGAAATTTTCACATGCAGTCCATAAGAGAGAATGCCCTTGGGAATATCTATCAAGAATACTACTTCTTAGAGTGATGCTGGTTTAAGACAATTGGCAATAACTGCATTGTAACCATGTAGTCAGAATGATCCTGTTGATGCCAGCCGTTAATACCCTTTTTTTTACATCTCCGTCCTTACCCCACCCTAAAACTCGGAACTCTGCCCTTTAACTCTTCTCCTTTGGTACTGAGTCCCTTTCCTAAGAGTCTTTCAGATTAGTTTATGACATGCCAGTCTCACTTCATTTTTTAAGACTGCCTAAATCATAACCCTGGGCCTGCTGAGATGTAGAGGCCATTTTTTATAACAACGTGTTCTTCCTCCTTCTACTCCTTTTCTCACCACAGCCTGGCAATGATTATTTGGATCTGACCCAGCTCTCAGGTCCTTATTAGTCTACATGTTGCTTGGCTTGAAAACATAAAGTAGATTAATCCAACTTCTCCATTTTGATTTAGAATTGAAAAACCAATCTGGGAGATTAAAACAGCTGTCTGATTAGAGCAGAGGAAGGAGAAGGCAATAAGGTAGACTGAGAACTAAACGAACCCAAATAAATTAAATCCTTGGTCAGAAAGTAGGAGTAAGCAGAAGCCAATCCGTAGTGGGAAAAAATAGAGTTACTGGGCCAAGAAAAGCACTCATAAATACCCACTACCGTCCTAAGGGAGAATGGCCTCACTCCCAGAGAACCTTAATTCTTTTTGAACACAGCTTTTCTATAGTTCTTGTTCTTAGATTTCTATACAATTTATCACTAGAACAAATTCCCTTTACTTTCAATATCTTAAGTGGATTTCTGTACTTGAATTAAAAAAAAATCTAGGTAGAAGTTAGCAATACAGACACCTGCCTAAAATTGGGTAAAACTTGAATGGGTTTCAATGAATTAAGAAAGAGGAGATATATTCTCCCCATGGTTCTCTGGAGTCTTGTTTTGCAGGAAGTGGATATAAGTTCAGCCACATATCTTAGCAATTCTATATAAATCCCAAAATATCAGCATGAGTACAGGACTAAGTGTTGTTCTAGAGATCTAGAACTCAAATTTGGGGGGTAAAATTTTTTTCTTTAATCTTACAAAGAGCTCATGTAAAATAAAATATTTCTAACCAAATGTGTTTGTTGTTGAGCAAGTCAGTTGCCCTTCACAGCCCTCCCCAAATCAAGAAATTCTAAGTCTCTCAGAACTTAATCTGAACAAATCTCTCATTTCATATGTAGAGTGTAAAGGATTTAAGCATTATTTTATGGGCAGAGAGTAGTGATGATACATCTCTGGGACCATCTGTCATTCTCTACACTAATAGCCAACATTTTTGTAAGATATTATTTTATAGTTGTTCTCTGTGTGCTCTTGTGAAAATTTCCAACTTAACAGGTTTCAAATTTACTAATATTGGAACAATTCATTGTGAACTTTAAAGAGATGCGGGATATACTTCAAGAAGTCCTAGGGTGAAAACTTTATGCTGAATAATCATGAGCTGTTTGTGTACATTATATCTTTCTATAGGCATTAAAAAACTAAAAGTCATGGATTACATAAGAAACAGAGTGTTTTAAGTATAGTAGTGCTCCTAAATGTGATTTAATTCTCAAAAGACTGGTTTCCACCACATATTTCGGACATTAGCTATAAAATCCATATGTTCTGGAAATCATCTGCTGTAGATTAGTAATGAGGATAACATTAGAGGCTGTACAAGAGATGCCATTTGCCTTTAGTATTCCCTAGCCTAGTAGCACAGCCTCAGTTTTATTCTGATCAGCAACATGCTCACTTAATCAACCACATTTCCAGTTCCATTACATCTCAATGTAGCTAAGTTCTGGCCAATAAGATGCAGGCAGAAGTGTGGTATGAGACTTCCAGAAAGACGTAGTTTAAAGAAAACCACCTCAGTTAGTAAGTGCCTGATTTGTTCTCATTCACCATTTTCTGAAGCCTGGGACTCTGTGATGGCTGGAAGTCTACAACCATCTTGGATGATGAAGTGACGCTGAAGATGGAAACCACCTCGTAAAATGTATTTCCCACAGTAGCTCCTGCCTTCATACTATCAGACTTAATTCCCATATGAAAGAAATAAGCATCTGTTTATTACACTCTTAACTGATGTTTCTTTCAATATAAAATTAAACCAAATCCTAATTGATCCAATAGCCTAACCTGCGAGAATTTTTCTCAGTCTACGGCATAGGAGGACAGAACAGAAAAGTAAATATGATGAATATTTTTGAAAAATAAAATGGGCATCCATTCATCTCCTACCTGTGCTTCCTGCTATCATATTTTAAATACAGAGGCATTTATGATCACTACCATGATTTTAATGAACAAAAAAATCTTATCCTATAAAATATGGCAATTATTTGAAAAGGGTGAAATTATATAAAAACTTACTCTAAAACATTCCTTTCATATGTAAGTTGAATATGTAATGGTTAATTAATCATGACACAGAAATGAAGACCCTTAGAAGTCTTAAAGACCTTTGTATCTAGGATAATGTATGTATATTTTTTTCTGGATTGAAAGCAATGCACATGCTGTTTTGTTCTAGCAGAAGTGAAAACACGAGTCCTTTCAGAGTTGTATTTCCATAACTGAGATTGTGTGTTATATGCATTTGAAAAAGAATCTCTATCAATCAATTTATTATTTTCATTTGAAGCATAACTGTTACCTTATGGAAAATGTGAAGAAAATCCTCTCTGTTTCCTTAACTATGGAAGACATTTGCATTAGAAGAGGAGGCTCTTCATTTCCTCAGAGTTCATCTTTGCCTGCTGGTTATTCCTCAGCTAAAGTCATAATCTTGTTTGCAACATCATAATCATTTACCCACTGAACAATCAGGGTGTCATTAACAAAGAATTATGACTTTAGATGGGGGATAAACTATAGGCACAGATGAACTCTGAAGAAATAAACACTATTTTCATGCGAATGTGGCTAATAATAAATAACCAGTGATGAAAATTAGGATGAGACAGAATATCCTATAAAAACAGATTTGGGGAGGTGTATGTTTTTAAAATAATTCTTCTCCAGAAGTATGATATTCAGTGTATTTATAAAATGCTGCTTTGATTTTAGTGTTTAAAACCTTTTAACTAGAAGAATGTTATGAACATATGGAATTATGTTTCAGAAAAAATTTTAATAAAAATACTTGAATATCTAGATTTTAACATAAAATTTATATATCATTTAATCTAATTGTCCAGTGCACTAAAAACACTCTCCACTTTTGATATTGAATCATTTTGAGGATTATTTACGTCAACCCTAAGTTTACTTGTTGATCAACCATTAATGTGTCCATATATTCAATAATTATGCAATAAACGCATGAAAAGTGATGGCAATGAATATAACAGAGACCATTCCAGCTCCAAAAGTGTTTCGTGGCCATTGCTTCATTTGAGTCCCACAGCATACCTGTTAACTTAAAAAAGCGAGAGCACACAAAGGAGGGGTGAGGATAGGTAAGACACCTAAAAAACTAGCTAGCATTTGTTGCCCTTAACGCAGAGAAACTAAAGCAGATACCTTAAAAGCAACTGAGGCCAATAGGAAAAGGGGAACAGGTACTAGAGAAAAGATTAGATCAAAAAGAATTAACCTGGAAGGTAACACACACGCACAGGAAATCAATGTGAGTCAATGCCCTGTATAGCTATCCTTATCTCAACCAGCAAAAACCCTTGTTCCTTCCTATTATAGCTTATACTCTCTCTACAACAAAATTAGAAATAAGGGCAAAATAGTTTCTGCTGGGTATTGAGGGGGTGGAGGGGAGAGGGAGGGGCGGAGTGTGTAAGGGAGGGGGTGGGGGCAGGGGGGAGAAATGACCCAAGCCTTGTATGCACATATGAATAATAAAAGAAAAAAAAATCAAAAAAAAAAAAAGATTCTAAGACTACCCTGTTTTACAGCTAGCTAAAAATGCCTTTAAAGTTAAATGGTAATGATGACCTATGAGGCTTTGTGGTAGTCTTTTTGTTTTGTTTTGTTTACCCATGTCTCCCAATTCACAATACAGACAGGCACAGGGCCTGGGCTGAGGTGTATATGGGGTAGGTTTACTTTGCCTCCTCTTTCTACACAGTCAGTGTAAGAACACAGCCTGTGGTAAGCACCAAGAGGCCTATGGTAGTCTTAAAGGTAACTTCATTTGGCTTTTGATTCATTATTAAGCAAAATAAAATATTATTGGTGGAGAAATTAAAAATAAATTTAAATATTGAACATTAAAAAAAAAAAAAGACACACCTTGTGTTTCTTTCACTACATATTATATTGTTTCTCCTTAGGAAAAGCCAGGAACTGACATAGCATATCAGTCACTTACATTCATTTATTCACTAATGACCTTCCAATCTTAAGATGGTTAGAATTTTTCTGAAATACCTGTACCTCTCTCAATTCCACAGTCAGAACTAGGTGCGGGCCTTAAAAAGCAACTTTAAGCTCGAACTTCAAAATGAGTGAATGAGTAAAATGAATGTGCTTCAGGCAAAGGCTCTAATCTTATTTACTTTTTATTTCCTAATTATACTAATAGCAATGCAATAAAGGATCTTTTTCTAAACGTGTTATATGGAAAGCAAGTAAAGACAGAAGGAAGTCTGATCTGCTCTGCCCATGATGACTCTCACATTTACATTCAGTATCATATTGGAAGTCAAATGACAAAGTCTGTGTGGCACATTCCTCATTTTAAATTTGGCCAGAGCTGAGTTGGTAGCAATTAATTATCAGCTTAATATTCATGTCAGAATTCTTATATTATAAAAGATAGTGGTATCATATAAAATCTTCTTCTGAGCCAATTCATAAAAGACTAGAGCCATTGCTGAACACACAAAGGGAATAGTGGTGGTACAATCCTCTCTAACAAGAACAAGACATCACTTCTGCTTTTTTACTGAGTAAAGTACCTGAGTTTTATAAGTCAGATTCAGAAGAACAATTTAGCTCTTCATTAGAAGGGAAGAAGATGTCTTAGTGCAAAGGAGGGCAAAGAGAGTCAAGAAACTTTAAACCTCAATAGATACACTAAAACAAAGGCATAACATCTTCTCCTGCTTTCACATATGAACAGGAAATCCCCATTTAAAAAAATCCAGATAGCCAGCAGTCTCAAGACAAGATGCCAAAAGGACTTTTGACAAAAATGATGACGATTCAAGGATGACTCATTGCTGTGTCTATGGGATTTTGAAAGAGGAAAATCAAATTACTGAGGAGTTACTCTCTTTCTAGAGATATTTATTCCTTTTGCAACATTTTATTTTGACAATATGACTGGATCACTTGATTACTTACCATCTACTTATTTTAATCACCTTGAATAAAGACTATTTTATATGAAAAGTGAAAGAAATAACTATCAGTGTCTTCATCATCATTTTCTAACCTGTCAGGAGAGGATGTGTATGAATTCCAGTTCAATTTATTAACACAATGGAAAAGGCATTAAAGAAAATTTTACATTGAACCATGATCAGTCTTATATAAGGGGTAGGTATCCAGAGATACACAAAAGACAGGAGTTTGAACTGTCAGACATCATCATGTTTTGGTGAAAGTATAGTAAACCTTCAGGGACATTTTTGCTGATCTCAAAAAAACTCCATAAATAAGGGAAAACTGTGCTAAAATATCACAAAGTGACAACCATAAAACTATCCTCCATATATCCTTTTGCTTTATTTTTAAATCCTTGGATTGTAAAATTGTGTAAAATAATTGATTAAATATTGTTAAAACTAATATTAAAAACTGAATATCCACCATCCCCTAGATCTAGAACTAGGTAACATCAGAAAAACACTCCCACTAGGTCATTTCCTTTGACAATCACAATGGTCCTTCACACAGCCTGTTCTAAGAGGTCTCCAGAATCACAGAAGCAAAAGGATGTGTGTGTGTGTGTGTGTGTGTGTGTGCATGTGTGTGTGCGTGTGCATGTGAGTGTGTGTGTGTGTAGATGCATGGAAGAAATGGTGTTGTTTCCCTTGTCCAAAGGGAGAATGAATACAGAATTACCTCTATCTTAAGGTATTCTTAAGGTATTCAAACTGACTGAATAAAGATCACCCACATTATGGAGAATAATCTACTTTACTGAATATTTAATAATGTTTAATGTCAGCTCATCAGAAAATATCTTATAGAAACTGCAACCATTATTAGTTTATAAGTTTGAAACATCAGAAACATTAATAATCAAAAGCTCCAGCACTAACACAGGTAATCACTTAGTTACTGTTTCAGTTGTTTACTCTGGGTACAAAAATGGAAAAGAAATGAACAAATAATCATTAAGCACTCTTTGACCATGGTAGTGTGAAAACATGTTGCTTGTCAAGAAAATCTTCTTCTTCCTCATCAGTACTGCTCTCAGAAAATGACAACAAAGACTGCATTGCAGTATCTTTTCCAGAAGAGCTGGAAATACATTAAAAGATCAATACACAATATACAGAACCAAGTTTCAGCTTTCATTTATATTCTGATCAATACTACATACATTGAAGTCATTAAGGCAGGCAAATATAAGGGTGCTGTATCAAACTGGGGCATAATTTTCAATGTACCTAGTATACTAAGCTGCCTTTTAATGAGAAATTCTCATTTTTCTCTTTCCCATGAAATAAAGCCACAATGGAAGCAAGAAGAGAAGATTTTATGGTCTCTGACACGGTCTTTTATTGGTGATTCAGAGGGCACTTCAGAAACTTGCAGAGCCTCAGTTGTCATTAACAACATTCAGCATTACATTGGCCATTTAATAGAATTCCAGTAAACAGACTGCCAGATAAATCACCTCTTTTGTGTACAGTAAATTAGGACTATGTTGACAGCCAGTCAAAATATGCCAAAGCCAAAATTAAGTACAGTCATTATTTGTTTTTTTTTTTTTTTTGTATTTTATTATGGGGAAGGTAGAAACTGACAGAGACTCTGTCATATAGCTGCCTGAGGTATAGAACAAAAGGAGCATGGGGAACAGAAAGGGCTACACAAGTCACATATTTTGGTCTAACTTTTCAGCCCAGGTATGCCACAAAATATGAAATACTTCATCCTATAACTCTTTTTTTTTTTATTTTATTTTCATGTGCAACGTAGGTTAAGCCAGTAGTTCACAAACTCTGGTCTGTGGACAAGTGCAGATGCAACTGTGATGAAATTTTCACTCATCGGAAGAGCAGAGAATATAAGAAAAGACAGTGACTATTCAGTAATTTTAATTTTAAAGAACTGTACTTTATACTGCTTTTTCCCATAATATCCTTAGTTTCAGGTGTCCTTTCTTTTATGAAATAATAGTGAAAGTACAGGTAGACTTAGATGAGTTTTAATGACTTTTTTAGAAAATACAGCAACTTCATATTGATCTCTATGTTAGAGTTAAAAATGAAAAATAGCTAAGAACAACAGCTAAATAATTTCCTCCTTCAGATTTGACAGAGTACCAGACTCTTGATTCCTTTCTACTGCAATATTAGACTATAAAACAATCAAAGGAATTTACATTTCAAGAGACTTTTAATTTACACTTATTTTACTGTTTCTAAAAGTAAGTATCCTCCTTCTCCAACAATTCCATGACATCAGTAACAGAATGATGTGACTGACTGCTTTTCTGAAGCATTTACTAGTAGAACCTACAGTCCTTGCAAACTGATCTCCTTCCATGTCACTACCTGATGTGAGAAACAATGAAACAACACAAATTAAAATATCATTAACAATCTAGATGCTGCTTCAGGAAAGAAACTTCTAAATATTCTACACTAAAAACTTTATTTATATTGGGCATGATTTTATTATTGCAAAATATTGAAATTTGTTAGGTTAATTAATTCAAGTAGGACATTTGATTTTCAACATAAGAAGAAATGATGAGAGATTATTAATTCCAAATATCTTTTCATCTTTATGATACACTTTGTGAAGCAGAGAATTATATCTTCACATTAAAATAACAACTTTATAAGCCTTTCACTAAATCCTGGCCAGCAAAGCACCTAAATATTTTACAAAGAATGGTCTTAGAAAGTACACACATGGAGTAATTTTTCTTTGCATGGTAAAGAAAACTAATCAGGGCTTATCCACATTTTACTATATACTGTTTTTATATATAAAGATGCAGGTTTAACTTACTTTAATTCCTCAAGGGTGCAGTGCCTCCTCACATGTGCAGTATTAAGGAAATCCGTGAAAATCTGACTGATATTCAGTGAGTCATTGTTGAAGACTGATAACTCTTCACAGGTTAGACTATTAAGTTTTTCTGAAGGATCTGAAATATTTTATTTCATGCATTGTCAACACTTGAATTCAAGAAACAAATGCACAGAGTATGGTGCTGGAAGTTTATCCAGAATAAACTACGATCAGTACAAAGGGTCAGCACAGATTTTAATAATCCCTCAATTGTCTAATGTCTGCTGAATGGTGAAGTGAGAGCTAGGTGTGACCTAAGATACCATATTAGGATGTGGAGGTTGTAGTTTAGCCTGTGTGAGGCCCTGGATTCCACACTTACCACTAAAACAAAAGAAAATAACAATATATCAGTGCATAGATATCAAATCACCTTAATCATATCAATTTTTAAATATGCACTGTACTTTTGCAATTTGTCAAATGTCCTGAGAACTCACAGTTTCAAAGGAAATCAAGCAATCTTCTTTAAACACTAGACTATTATGCAGATGCTCAATATTACCTAATTTTTTCTAAGAAATAAAACTTTACCTACACATACTTTAAGGAAAAGGCTAGTCATAGCAAACCTGCTCTTTCCTTTTTGGCTTCCTTGTTTTGTATAAATAATCACTTATATTTGAAGGAGAAAAGCCTTAAGTCTTCCCCCTTTTTTATCACACTGGCTTATGACTCAGCCTAGGTAGGTATGGAGTACTAGTACAAGTTAAATAAACAAAATAAGTTTAGGCAACCATATCTTGATATAAACTACTATCAACTCAAGTAAAGACATAAATATAACTATTTTTAGAAAGGCTTTAATGTCTTCTTTTTGACAAGGATGAAGTTGTAAAAACCACAGAACATATAGTTACACTATGATGACTTTACAGCTGTCAGAATCACTGGGTGTTATTCCTCCTTCAGTTTTACAAAAGTGCCGAGTATATGTCCTCCCAGTTAGAAGGCCCAAACACCAAGCTACAACTATCCTATACTGGACTGGAAATATTTTTTGATGATTAAAATAACATCTTAAGGTTTTGGGACAAGTAGATATTCTTTTACTGAAAGTAAATTACATTATTCTTACTGAAATAGAGAACTCAATACACTTACACATGGACATGTCCTTAAAATTATTTAGCCCAGTGACTTTTAAATTATTATACATAGATAAATTATGTAGGTTTAGGATAAAGTTCTTACCTCCACCATCCTGAATCAGGACTGTTATACCCGATCTAGTTTATATTTTGGGACTCTACATAAGATTAATTTTGAAAGAAAAACAAAAGATTCTTGAGCTAAAAAATTCTTAAACCACCTAGCTTCTTCCATCTTCACTTGTTAGAGATTAGAAAATTGGGGGCCTACAAAGAAATAGTAACTTGGAAGTCAGAAAACTACATGGGGCAAGAGCTGGAGCTAGATCTATGTTCTTTTAGCTCATAGCTCACCAATATTGTAAATTATTATGTTCCAGAATAGCATTCTTAAATTTCAAGCTGTTGTCTTCTCTCCTATTTTCTACAAGGTGAAAGAAGATAGGTACGCAAGGAAGGTTTCTGTGTTCCAGTGAAAGGGAATGCCCCCACAGCACAGCAGTCAATGCAGGATTGGGAATGGTCAAAATTACAAAACTAATGCTCAACTGTCTTGCTTAGAGTAAGGAATCCCATCAGGAGAGGCATTCAAACTCAGTTAGATGTTTGAGTTCCAACTGAATGATCAGAGAGCCTATTTTGTTGAAACATTAATTCTAAAATTATTTTTCAGAACACTTTATGAAGTTAACAAGAACAAAGGCAATACCACTTGATTTTAAATAATGGAAAAATCAAGACAGAGCAAAATGGACGTATGTACAAAAACCTCACTATTTTAAGTTAGTGTTAAACCCAAAAGGTCAATTTTACAAAAATCTAAGTATCCTGATTTTTTAATACAGGACCAAATCAGGCTGGATTGACATTTATATTGAAAAATTTGTTTTGCACCTGGAAAGTCAGCTGATTGGTGAGGAATGGATTGAAGTTTAACATTTTCTATACTTTGAGTTAGAGTCTCTTCTCTGACCATAGAAGAATCCAACACAATAATAAACAATTAGACAAAGAGATGGAATTTTGATTAAATATAGTTTTGCAGTGCACTTATAAATCTAAACTCATTCAAAACACAAGCAGAAAACAGCTAAAGCGAGGGAGGAAGTGAGTTACAAAAGAGTGATAGAAGGGATTCTAAGATGGTAGCTAACTGATAGACCCCAGACCATCAAACTCCCACAAGCCTAAAAGATAATCTTGGGTCCATGGCAGCAAGGATAGTCTGTTTACTTTCCTAAATGAGAGGGTGTAGATATATAGATATACCAAATAAACAATGACCAAACTCTAAATAAGCTTTTTAAAGTGGAAATCTGCCCCTGGAGTATGGGCACCACCAGGAATATGTTATGCTGCTGGCATGTGTTCTTTTTTCTTTACCTGGACTAGAGTAGACTCCAGTCCATGAAGACTATCTGAAGTGCTAAAAAAAAAAAAAAAAAAAAAAAAACACAGGGCGTTGAGCCTTCCAGGAGCCATGAGAAAAGGTGAACAACTATTGATTGCTGACTGCTGACTACCAACCTAAGGGGTCCTCAGATACCAGAGAGAGGTACCCACAAACAATGCAGATGAGCAAGCCACTTTCAGTCTTAAGCGCTATCACACAACTCAGTTCAGCTTGCAGGCATATGACTGCATCCCACAAGCTTATTAAGTTTTTGGCTGAATAAATCAGGTGAAATTTCCTGTCCTCATGGGGGAGGGGCACCACGGCTTGTAGTTCAGCTCACACTTCTCTCTACAAAGGAAGACAGTGTGGGTGCAGGCTATTCAAGCCTGAATCCAGCTTGTGGGAAATAATAGCTCATTCAACCACCTCTGAGAAGCCTAGTAGCAAGCTAAATCTTATTGCCTCTGCAGAGAAGAGCTTTTGTCTTGAGCTAAAGTTCCCAGACTTACCCCATACGGAGACAAGCCACCTCTCCCTACTCAACTAGTAATGATCTTCTCTGAAAATCCCCATAGCTAAGGGAGCTGAAACTGACTCTCTTCCCCTCATCCCACCCCACCGCACCCAAGAGGAGCCTTTGGTAAAACAACCTGAGATACAACTACCAGGCTTTCCTGGCAGAGGAGAGGGTGCTGCTCTACCCTACTCACCATCCCTATAGCCACTCCTGAGACACCTCCTAAATAAGCAAGCTGAAGGTGACTGACTCTCCCCACCAAGAGGAGTCTTTGGCTAAACAGCCTGAGTGGAGCAGCCCAAACTTGCCCAGACAAGAGTGCACCATTTTTTGCTACTCAGCCCAACATATCTACCCTAAAGAAAGGCAGAGACCATCTGTCTAAACAGACTCAAACAAGTGAGCACAACCCAATGGAGAGATGTGAGAACTGCAGACTAAAACCAAGGGATCAGTAATTGGAGGGCAACATCCACTGCACTCAAATTTGAACTTTAAAAAACATTTTTTTCTGTTTTGACAAAGTTTCAATTTGTCTATCCCTCTTTTAATCCAATTTTTTCTCCTTTGTTTTTCAAATCACAGCCCCCCTTATTTTCTTTTCCTTTTCTTCTTTCCTTTCTTCTCCACCCCTTTTTTCCCACATCCATTATCTCATTCTAACAACTAGTGGTTTATCCTACTACCTTCCTATATAACCCCCATTCTAACTTTCTGCCATCTCTTTTGACTGTGGCATCCTCCTCCACAGCAACTGAACTATACCTCTACACTCATTTACATTAGAATCTTTTTAACCTGCAGTCCCCACACCTCACACCTCTTTTCCTCCTTTACTCATTCCCTTCTTAATTTCTTCTCCTACTTCCATTATTTTTACTGTCTAAGTTTTAATCTCTATGTGAAGAACTTTTATTTATCCAACATCTCTTTGTTTATAGATAACACTGCCAAGACTTTTGAATTTCACCTAAATATTTGGTTTGTTATAGAATTTGAGAATTTGTTATTGCTAAGTTATACTCCCAGGTCAGTGGACAGAAATGACACAACAACTTAGCCAATAACCAGTTCTGCCAGAACACAGGAATTAATTCAAGAAAAGAGTTCAGGTGACTAAAATCCCAAACCAACTAAGCAACACCCAACCAAGCAAATGGATCCCCAAAACAGGCAGGAGTAGTTATACATCTTAAAGTAGACTTCAAACCTAAACTAGTCAGAAGAGACAAAATAGGTCACTTCATACTAATAAAAGGAACAATACATGAAGAGGAATTAACAAATGTTAACTTAAGTGCACCCAATGTTAGCACACCCAACTTCATTAAAAAAACACTGTTGGACTTAACAGATGAGCAAATCTCAAAATAGAAGCATGGGAAGTAAGAAAATTCAGGAGAATGTGACTCCTCCAAAAGTCAACAGCCACACAACAAAGAATCTGATGGATAGTGAAAGGGATGAAACCTCAATCTCCAAGCTCAAAAAGATTATGATAAGAATGGTTAAAGAAGTTAAAGAGGGCAGGCAAAACTAAGTCAATGAAATCCAAGAGAAAATGGATAAATAGCTTGAGAAGTCACAAAAACAACTAAATGAACTCAAAAGTAGGAAATAAACAAACATCTGAATGAAATAAAAAAGATACAAAAACAGAGATAAATGAAATAAAAAGAAAATGCAAGATGAGATAGGGGAACCTTATAAAGATATAGAAAGTTTCAAAAAAAATGGAAGCTCTGGAAATAAAAGCTCCTAAGTCAAATAAAAAATGCAGTTGAAAGGACTCTGGCAGGATAGAACAACTTGAGACTGGATTTTAGGACTTGAAAACAAAGTAGATAAAGAGAATAAAACAGATAAATACATAGAGAAAAGAATGAAGAAATAAGAAAGAAATATGTAAGAACACTGCAACTCAATTAAAATACCAAATTTACAAATCATGGACATTGAAAAGAAGATGTGCAAGCAAAAGGCATAGGAAACTTATTCAACAAAACAATTAAGAAAAAATCCCAAATTTTGAGAAAGAGATGCTCATCTTGGTACAGGAAACTTCTTAGACACCAAACAGACATGACCAAAATAGAACATCTCCATGGCATTTTATAGCTAAAATACTAAGCACAGAGAACAAAAATGGAATATTTAAGATTGCAAGGAACAAACATCCATCAAAATAAGATTTCTCAACAGAAAACTTAAAAGCAAGAAGTCATGGAATAAGGTATTTCAAGCATTGAAAGAAAATATTTTCAAATATAGAACACTCTCTCTGGTAAAACTATCATTCATAATGGAAGGAAAAATAAAAACTTTCTATGATAAACAGAAACTAAAACAGTATGTGACTACTAAACCACAATTCCAGAAGATACTCAAAGGTATTATACATGAAGAAGATGAAGATAAATACACTCAAGAATGGATGGGAATAATTAAATCTCAAGACATGAGCAGATAAACAATTGTACAATAGAAAAGAATCAAACACACACACAGACACACATACACACACACACACAAAGCAACAAAATGGCAAGAATTAACACATACCTCTCAATATTAAGAATGAATGTTAATGATCTCAATTTCCCCATCAAAAGACAAAGATTGGCAAGCTGGATTAAAGAGGAAGACCAAATGATTTTTTGTTTGTTTACAAGAAACACATCTCAACAACAGAAACAAACATTGGCTTATGGTAAAATAGTAGAAAAAGATTTTTTAAGCAAATGGTCCTCCAAAACAGGCAGGAGTAGATATACATTTATCTGATAAAGTAAACTTCAAACCTAAATCAGACAGAAAAGACAAACTAGGTTATTTCATACTAATAAAAGGAACAATATATCATGAGGAAGTAACAAATTTTAAGTTAAGTGTGTCCAATGTCAGGGCACCCAACTTCATTAAACAAATACTGTTGGACTTAAAAGCACAGATAGACCTCAACACAATGACAGTGTAGACTTCCATAATCCATTATCACCAATAGATAGGTCATCCAGACAAAAAAAATCAACAAAGAAACTTCATAATTAAATGCTACCATAGACCAAATGGTCTTGACAAACTATTTCATCAAGCAGCAGCACAATATACATTCTTATCAGCAACTCATGAAACTTTCTCTCTAATAGATCAAATTTTAGGACATAGGGCAAGTGATAACAAGTATAAGAAAACTGAAACTAAACCCCTGTATACTGTCTGACCACATTGGAATAAAACTAGAACTCAGCAACAAAACAAACAGCAGAAAATATTCAAACACCTGGAATATGAATAACATATAGATGACCAATGGGCCATTGAAGAAATAAAGAAGTAAATCAAAAAGTTCCTGGAATCTATTGAAAATGAAAACACAACTTACCAGAAATGAAAATACATCCCTATCCTGTGGAATATAGCAAAGGCTGTGCTAAGAGGAAAGTTTACAGCTATGAATGCCTACATTAAAAACACAGAGAGATTGCAAATAAATGACCTAATGTTGCATCTCAAATTCCTGTAAAAACAAAAACAAGCTAAATTCAAACCAGCAGAAGGAGAGAGATCATAAAAATAATGGTTACAATCAATGAAGTAGAGACCAAAAAAAACTTTAGAAAGAATCAACCAAACACAAAGTTGGTTCTTTGAAAAGATAAATGATGTTATTAAAAGGATTCTGACTAAAAGGAGGGAAAAGCCCTGAATTAACAAAATTTGAGGTAAAGAAGGGAATAATTACAACATATACTAAAGAAATCCAGAGGATCATTATGGAATACTTTGAAAACCTATATTCAAATAAATTTGAAAACCTAGAAGAAACTGATATATTTCTAGATGCATATGGCCAACAAAACTGAGCTGAGAGGATATAAACCACTTAAGTAGCTCTATAACAAGCAATGAAATTGAAACAGTGGTAAAGTCTCCCAAAAAAAGATAAGCTCAGAACCTGATGGATTCACTGCTGAATTCTACTAGAACTTTAAAGAACTGATATCAATACTCTTCAAGCTATTACACAAAATAGAAAGGGAAGGAACATTATCACATTCATTCTATGAAGCCAGTGTCACACTCATCCCAAAACTGGACAAGGACACAACAAAAAATGAGAATTCTAGGCCAATCTCTTTAATGAACTTAGATGCAAAAATTCTCAGTAAAATACAGCAAACCAAATTCAACAACATATTGAAAATATAATATAGCATGATGAAGTCATTTTTATTCCCAATGCAGGGATGGTTCCATATATGCAAATCAATAAATGTAATACAGCATATAAACAGAAGCAAAGACAAAATTTTCAACAGATGCAGAAAAAGCCTTTGACAAAATACCACATCTTTTTGTGATAATAGCTCTGATGAAACTAGGAATGGAATGAATGTACTTCAACAAAATAAAGGCTATATATGACAAGCTTATAGCCAACATCATACTAAATGTGGAAAAACTGAAACTATTTCCTCTAAAGTCAGGAATGAGATAAGAGTGTCCACTCTCTCCACTCTTATGCAACATAATTTTAGAATTCCTAACCAAACCAATAAGACAGGAAGAAGAAATAAAAGGAATTCAAATAGGAAAGAAAGAAGTGAAATTATACCCATTTGCAGATGATATGATCTTATACCTAAAAGATCCTAAAACTCCACCAAATAAAAAACAAAACAAATTTCCTAGATATCATAAATACCTTCAGCAAAGTAGCGGGATACAAAATCTGTATTGAAAAATCAGTAGCTTCTCCTTATACCAATAATGAGTAGACTGAGAAAGAATTTAGGAAAACAATTCCACTCAGAACAGCATCAAAAAAAAAAAACATAAATATCTAGGAATAAACTTAACAAAGAAAGAGAAATACCTCAACAAAGAAAACTATAAACCACTGAAGAAAGAAACTGAAGAGGACATCAGAAGATGGAATGATCTCCCATGCTCATGGATCAGAATATCATGAAAATGGCTATATTACCAAAAGCAATCTACATGTCCAAAGCAATCTCCACCAGAATTCCACTAATATTCATCACAGAGGTTGGAAAATCAATCCTAAAGTTCTTATCAAAGCATGAAAGACCATGAATTGCAAAGGCAATACTAAACAAAAAGAGCAATACTGTAGGTATCATAGTACCTGACTTCAAACTATACTACAGAGCCTAGTAATAAAAACAGCATGCTATTGGCACAAAAATAAACATGAACATCAGTGAAACAGAATAGAATACCCAGACACAAACCTACACAGATACAACCATATGACTTTTGACAAAGGAACCCAAAACATGCATTGGAGAAAAGATAGCCTCTTCCACAAATAGTGCTGGGAGACGTTCACATGTAGAAGACTGAAAGTAGACCCCACTCTCTCATCCTGTACAAATATTAATTCAGCATGGATCAAAGATCTTAATGTAAGAGCTGAAACTTTGAAACTACTACAGAAAAGAGTAGGGAATACACTGCAACATATAGGCATAGGCAATAATTTCCCAAATAGAACTGCAACGGCTCAGCAATTAAGAAAAAAGCATTTACAAATGGGACCACATGAAACTCAAAAGCTTCTGCACAGCAAAAGAAATGGGAGAAAACTTTTGATAGCTGTGATTATGATGAGGGATTATAAACAGAATTTACAGAGAACTCAAAAAACTAAGCTCCCAAAGAATCAATGACCCAATGAAGAAATGGGCAAATGACTTGAACAGAAATCTTTCAAAAGAAGAAGCACAAATGGCCAAAAAACACATGATGAAGTGTTTAACATTCCTGGCCATAAAGGAAATGCAAATCAAAACCATATTAGGATTCCACCTCACTCCTATTGAAATGACTATCATAAAGATCACAAACAACAACAAATGTTGGCAAGGATGTAGGGGAAAAGGAAAACTTACTGTTGCTGGGAATGTAAATTAGGGCAACCACTATGGAAAACAGTATGGAGGCTCTTCAAAAAACTAAAAATAGAACTATCATATGATCCAGCAATACTACTCCTGGCCATATATCCAAAGGAATATAAGCCAGGATACTATAAAGACATTTGCACACTGATATTTATTGGATAATTATTCACAATAACCAAGCTATGATGTGAGATATATAGATATATAAATACAGATGATACAGATACAATGGAATATACATATAAAGGAATATATGTAATGTAATATGTATATGGATTTTATATATATATAAAGGAATATTATTCATCTGTAAAGAAGAATGAAATTTTGTCGTTCACAGATAAATGAATGGCATTTGAGAACATCATGTTAGGTGAAGTAAGCCAGGTTCAGAAAGATAAAGGTCACATGCTTTCTCTTATGTGGAAAATAGGTCCAAATATAAATGCAAGCATTATCATCTACACATATATATGTACGCAGAACATGTTTCCAATTGTGGGACTGTCTAGAGGAGACTAGGGGAGGAAAGAAAGAAGAAGAGGATATTAAAATACACTGCATCTATGTAGAAACAAAACACACACAGTGAAAACTGTTGAACAATAGGGAGTAGTGGGAAAAAGGATAAGGAAGAATAACAGACTGATTAAAGTACAATATATTTACAGACAAAATATCCAGGCAAAACCCCACTGAACAATGAAAGACAGGAATATAAAGCAGGTCATGCTAAGTGAGGGTAAGAGCAAAAGGGGGAGGCTAAATGAAGAGGGTAGGAGAGGGTGAATATGGTTGATGGATTTTGTACACATGTATGAATATGGAACATTGAAACCTGTAAGTTATTTCAAGAAGGGTAGTGGAAGAAGAGGGAGAATAAAGAAGGGGATGAACCAACCCAGGGTACAATATATATATAAATGTCACACTCATGCCCCTTGTATAGTTATCATATACTAATGGAAACATTAAAAAAAGAAAGAGTAATAGTAATAGAGGGCATGAATCTGATCAACATACATTATATGTGTGTATGGAATATCACAATGAAACCTCTGCATGATTAATTTACACTAATAAAAAAATTTTAAAAACCATATTCCACAGAGAAACTAACACTTATTTGAAGAATGGAAAGAAAGAAGAAGCAAAGGACCAAAGAACAAGTGAAGACTTCTAAATGGTAGACAATCAGATAGGCTATTTCTCAATAGAACAAGAGGAAAAACAAAAACAACTATAGAATTACTATGTAGCTTAACTACGTATCTGCATCCCAATATTGAAGATAGCCTGACAACCAGCCTCTTGTAACTCTGCAGCCTCCTTATCTTCCATTTCCTCCATCTCTTTCCTCCAGGCCATTGTCTTGTCTTGCTTATGCCTCTCTTCTTATTCTTTCCATGCTTTCACCCCTCTACCTTCACTCTGCCCACCTTCTTCCCCTTAAAAATGGGCACAATACTGATTGGAAGTGAGGACTTCAGATTATTCTGTGGCTCTGTCATGTGACGTGGGGGCAGACTTGCCTATATTTGTGCCTTGCCTCTGTGCACACAGAGGGGAAATGGTGGGTAGTTACAGCACTGCCTAGAGCCTCCCATTTTGAATCTGAAAAGGAGACATTTAGAATAACATCTGCCTCTGTTGCCTCACTGAGTTGCTTTTAAAATCAAATGAAGAAGCAGGCACGGTGGTACATGCCTATAATCCTAGCATTTGGGAGGCTGAGGCGAGAGAACCTCAAGTTCAAGGTCAGTTTAGACTATAAAATGGGATTATCTCAAAAAAATAAAAATGAAAAATCAAATGAAGTAATTTCACATACAGAAACAACTAGTGGTTATTACTACCTATTAATTGGCTAGTTTCATATTCCTTATGTCAATTTTTAATGTGCCGATGCTCATTTGTATGTGCACTTAATTTCTTCTCTGTAATTCAAAGTCACTGTACTGCAAAATGATTGCCACTGCAGCCATCATAATCTGGCTGTCCATATAGGGGTTACCTAGTTAATCCGATAGAAGAGCATGCCCAGTGGATTAGCACTTCTACAGTTTAATCTATCACTTGATCAATTTATAGACAGAGATGCCAGTTACTCAGGAAGCCAAGGCCTCACCATTTTAGTTCATAGACAGAATGGTAAATCTGCTAGTATCAAATAAATTTTTATCTTTTCTTGGTTAAAAAGAAGCACTTTCCTCTTTTAAATTGCTTAGTTCACTTAATTACCTGTAGACTTGTACAAACATAAGATTACCATGGGAATTAAGGTCCACAAACTCCACAATTAGTTTGAAACAAGGGAGTAATTTTAACTATTGAAGAAGTAAATGTCTTAAAGTGCGTTATTACTGATATCTTTTCATAATACATATTTTCTAGATTTCTTCAGGTTATAATAATAATCAGAAAAAGAAAAGGTACCTTAGTAACTAAATTATAATTCTCAAAGCAGTCCAGAAGAAAATACAATTTTAGAATGGAAACAGCTTATATAATTGACTGAAACCTGGCTTATCAAGAGCCCTTGCCTACTGTATGTGTGAAGTGCCACCCAATGGTTTCTTAAGTAATTCAACAGTTTGTTGAGGACTTAATAAATGTGTAAATATGCATGTGGAAGTAGAGATAAATTTTGATAAATATGATATCCATATATAATTTCATTAGATTATCAGTTTTATTAGACAGATCATGTTATTATGCTTGTCCTTCAAACATAGAATCTGATACAAAGAAAGATTAAGGAAGTAATTTGTCCAATATTATGAAGCTCATAAGTGTTTTTATCAAATTTCAAACCCAGATCCAGACCCACTGACCCTGAGCCTGGCTTTCAACCACCCTGATTAGCTGACTTCTCTCTCTCCCTCTTTCTGTCTCCCCCCCCCACACCTGACTCTTTCATTATTGGCAGAAGAACCAGGGTTTATACTGGGGACCTTGTACTGCTCTCTAGGCAAGCGTTCTACCACCTAAGCCATGCACCTGGCTTTTTCTGCTTTAGTTATTTGTTAGTAGGGTCTCAAATATTTTTCCTGGCCTCAGACTTTGATCCTCCTACCTATGCCGCTAACATAACTAAGATTAGAGGTATAACCCACCATGCCTGAGTAGTTTGTTGAGATAGGGAGTCTCACTAACTTTTTGCCTGGGTTGGCTTCAAACCATAATCTTCCCAGTCTCCACCTCTGTTATAGCTAGGTATACAGGTGAGCCAGCCAAATTGCTATCTCTTGTCTCCTGATACATCAGGAAGTTACATACACACACACACTCATACCTCTGCTCACCCAGCTACTTCTGAAATGGCACTATGATAGCCATAGTAACTGCATCAAAGAAGAAAGTTTATTAATGTAGTTATTTTCTGTCTTTTATTCTCCTAGCTCCTTGGCACAGTTATCTCTCATAGAGCTTAGAAAAAGGAAGTGGATGTAATCTGGAGCTAACAGACAAAAAGGCAGAAGGACCTCTGCTCCCAACAGTGCTGCCCACGATCATGGGAATGCAAACACGTTTACATCTGCACAGGAGTCACAATGTGCGGCTGTGGCTGTTGGGCAAACCTCTTGAAGAATTTTTCCTGAGTAGTGAAATGGGGAGGTAGAATTTTTCTGCCCATTGATGCTAAACAGAGAACAAAGTCCTTGAGCAGAATCAGTGACTTCCGCTGTAGGACCTGTCACCTTGACTCGGGTGATACGTCATCTTTTCTCCTGTCTCAGAGCTCCAGGTGAACTTCTTTAAAAACTGTGCTCTCATCCAAAGCCAATCTTCCCAATGCAAAGAAAGGTAGAGGGGGTTACTTATGGGAACCTGGTTGCTTTCTGATGCTGGACCATCAGGAAAGCATAGAGTGCTCAGCATGTACCTGCTTCATATGTAAAAGGTTCTAGTGAAAATGCTGCTGGTAAGTGACAGGGCTACAGAGTGAAACACATTAGAATAAAATGACAACAGAAATGGAAAAGCTGGAGTAGATTTTAAAAAAGAACTACCATTGGGAAACTTTTCCTTTGTAAATAATGGAATTTATCAATTATCAAAATAAGAAGCCTTTATTTTCTGCTTAAAAGCTATATGACTGCTCCATTAGATTTAGTTCAGACTTGATGTGTTCTGTTTTTGAATTGGCCTTTAATGTTAGAACTACCTCGAAGAAGATTTACATTAGATTTTTAGCAATTCAGAGTAAGGCAAGTAAATTAAGGTAAAGGTAGAACACAGACTTTTCTACCTCAACCCCTAATTAAAGTAAGAGTAAAAGCAGACAAACAAAAGTAAAACAAAAACATAAAAAGAAAGGAACCCAAGATCACATAATAAACTTTAACAAGGAGCAAGTGAAGAAACAGACAAGATTTTCTGAAGTGTGGCTGGGTGCCTTCCTCATCCACCTCAGAGGCCCAGCCACTACACAGACAACAAACTAGCAATAGAAGGGGTCATCAAAAGAACGGACAAGTCTCACCAGTACCATCCTAATTTGGAGACAACTGAGTAAAGAGAATTGAGGGAAAGACATCAGAAATCTCTAAGCATCCACCACAATATCTTAGCCAAAGCAAGAAAATTGCAAACCCACAGATGTCCTCACAAAGACAGAACATACCGAAGCCAGGTCCAATAAGGTTTGGCATTTAACAGAATCCAGGAAAAGCAAAGTGAGCCCAGATGTTCCAACATAGGAGACTGAGCATCCCAGTCCTGACTCCTTCCTATGCCTACCAGCTGGCAGGAGATAGAAAAGCCTGGGATAACCAACCCCACGAAGTAGTTGTGAAGAAAAGACAGACTGATCTCAGTACAGCACATAGAATTTCAGAGGGAATTTAGTTTCACTATTGTCAGGAAAGATTAAAGATATAAACAAAGCCATTGTCTTTAAGCATAGGTAAGATACAAAGAAATGGCACAGCAAAGAGCTAGTCCAACTCATTAAAAAGCCAAGAATCCAAAGCATGCAAAGGATGATGACTTAAAAGACTAAATCTGGTAGAAAGCATACATTAGAACCATACATAAGAACTCACAAGTCCCGTAGCTACAAAAGAAGTAATGAAAACCAACTTTTTAAAAGAGCAAAACTAATCTCAACAATGACACAGAAATATGTCAAGCATCAAGGGAGCAATAATTAAATGGTCACCCATTCAATCAAGCCTCTCTTACCAGAAAAGAGTAAGCCATCATAGCAAACATCAGGGCAATTTTAAAAATTAAGTAAGAATAGAGGATCATATCATATCAATGTTAACTTCCCTGATTTTGATTATTGTAATGAGGTTATATAACAGATATTCTTCTTTTGGGGAAATATACACCAAAGTACTTTTTGGTAACGGTAACGTCATAATATTTATAATTCCCTCTCAAATAGTTCAGAAAAAAAACAAGAGCTCTGTGTATGTTGCAATGAGTAAAATATATAATATGCATGGGTACAGGAGTTTCTTATATTATTTTTGCATACTTTGCAAATTTCCTGTAAAAATTTTTTAAAAGCTACCAGAAACATCAAAGGAAAAGTTAAAGCAATGCCTTTAGAAAACTATTTTTTAAAAATTAAATGATAAAATGTAGACTATAACCAGGTGAAAACTAAAATCCTGACACAGAAGAAAGACTTGATATAGTGACAGTAAATATAAAGGTGAAAAAAATTTGTTAAAACAACAGAAGAAAATAGAAGTAATACATTGTTTAAAGAGGATCCAGCATGAAGAAAATGGTTTATTCAGCAGGACAAAGCCAAATGGAAGAGAAAACCAATTCAAAGACACAAACGTGGATTTCTCTGAAAATAAGGAAGAATGTATTCAGAAAGAGAACCAGGCCATTTTAAGAAATGCTGATTTGTTAACACAAACACAATCCTGGTCTAGTCACTCCATTTCAAGAATTAAAGGGAAAAATGCTGGGTGCCAGAGGTTCATGCCTATAATTTTAGCTATTTGGGAAGCTGAGATAAGAAGGACTGCGATTCAAGCCCAGCCTGGGCAAATAGTTTGTGAGACCCCCTCATCTCCAAATAACCAGAGCAAAATGGACTGGAGCAATGGCTCAAGTGGTAGAGCACCTACAAGAATGAAGCCCTGAGTTCAAACCCCAGTCTACCAAAAAAAAAGAAAACAGAAAAAAGAATTAAGAAAAAAGTTCTTCAAACATTCAGGTGGGAAAGAAGCCTCTCACATGGGACCAAGATTGGCAAGGTAAAAAAAAAAACTAAGGTGGCTTCCTGCTACTTCGCAGCAGAATTTTGAACCAGAAAATGATGAATCAGTACGTGCAAGGTTTAAGATAACACAAGGATATTTGTGATTCAAATATGAAAGTAGCAGTCATTCTCAAACATGAATATACTATGAGCCCAACCTGCAGGGAAAAACTACTTGACAACTGTACACAACTAAACAAAATATAAATAAGAAAAACTGTAATAAAGGACTAAGTAGCACCATGGTGGAAATTAGAAGACAGTGGAGAAATGTCTACTAAATGCAAAGGCCAGGAAATTCTGATCAACTAAATAAATCTAGCTGATGTGCCAATCAACAATAAAGATGAAAGACAGATGATATCAAGAATGCCATCATCAAACCTTTTAGAGATGAATGGAAATAAAAGGTTCAAGATCAAGAAGTCATGGGGGAAAATGCTGGTACTGATCATTGAATCCACATGAATTCTCACTAAGAAAAGGCAAATGAAAGGAAACCTTGACATTGCTGTTATAATATTCAACATCATCTAGTTTAACAAATCATTCTTCATCTCTTATTAAAGAAATTTAATTGTTGCTGTCAAAACCTAAAACATATAGTTATAAGTGGCCTCAATTGCCTAATGTTGCTTTTCACATTTTTCCTTAATTTTTAAAGGAATATTTGTAAAAATTAGATTAAACCATATAAAACTTTCAATATTCCAGAATTTGGTCTGCAAAGGGTAATTTTAGATAGTTCAACTTGCAATATTTTATTGTGAAAAATACTTATCTGATATCAATTTCAATTTTACTGTTGAGCATATCTATTTACTTGCAGTCTTTGAAAGTATTAGGGAAAGGAGCATAAACTTATTTTTACAAAAATAATCACCTTTCCCTTACTCTACTCATCTTCCAAAAACTTATTCTTATTATTGTACCTATGAATCAAACAGATATTTAAAACAATACTCATGAGTGTTAATAATGGTTATTTGAAGAGCCATAAGATTTTGTGGGAACTGTGGCTTTCTTTTATATGTTTTTTTATTGACTCAAGTTTCAAAATAAATCTGTATCACTTTTAGATGATATTCTAAGCTTAATAAGAGAAAAGAACACTAATTAAGAAGAATTAAAAAAAAAAAAAAAACGAGCCAAGTGTAGAATACACGGGACGGGACCAGAAAACTTTCTGGGCTGCCTCTTGGGTCTACAGTTATCTAAAATTGTGCAAATGACTCTAAGAAAATAAGAGGATTGTTTCTCTTGATGCTTTGCTGCTGAATCAGAGCTTTGCATGTTCAAGAATATGTTCACCATTTGTCAGACAACTTTCATGGAGGATGAGAGCAGAATGCACAAGACACCTCCTCAAACTGTGGTTGTTAACCAGCAACCTTGGCTTCACAGAACACTTGATGGATGTGCAGAATCTCAGGCCCAGTCAGACATCTGAATCAGAATCTGCATTTAAGAAGATCCACAGGGGATCTGTGCATACATTACAGCTTGAGAAGCACTGCATAGGAGATGTAACAGCTCAGATTTCCAGTAAGAGCAATATTCATAAAGCTACAGAGAACAACCCTTTACTGGATTTGTAGAAAGCAGAAAAAAGATATTTTTTCCTCTTTGCACATGAAGGTCCATATGCCACAATTTATATTATGTAGGCTAAGGGAGGCTATCTCTGGTGTGGCTGGGCAGCCACACATTTTATAAGTTCTTCAGGGTATTATCAGGGGATTAACAAGAAAACGAACACAAAAGTTGATGAAAAGAGGAAAGCACTTTTGGCTCACTTGTGTTTTAGAGCAAGATATGAAGAATGAGGCAGAGGGCAGAGCTAACATTATCTACAATGAAAAAAAATGGCATTACCTGCAAGATTTTTTAGCACGTTTAATTCTTTTTCCAAAGTGTCTAAGGTGTGTTGGTCAGCTGTGTTATCTAAGAAAGGATCATTGTGCTCAGTCATATCGATATATTCAATTTCGGAAATTGCAGAAGCAGCTCTAGATAATGACTGTGCAGCTTTACGTTTTGATTGAGGATGAGGGTATAGAAGACAGATGGAGCTTTTTTTTACAGAGTTGGAAAGTGGTAAATTTGCTGTTGAAGGTCTTTGAGATTTCTGGCCTAAAACAAAAAGAAAAAAATGTAAATCAGATGTCTTGTAGATCAGAAGTACATATTTAACAGTGCAAAATATCAGCCTCCTGAACATAGAGCAGTGAATATCATGCAACCAAGTTGATGAAGACAAACTTTTGATTGTTACCCATCCCACCTAACCAAAATATATTAATCTCAAATTACATACAAAGAACACTTCTGAATAGTTGTTCTATGTTCAGAAAAAGACAAATTAATTTTAATATTCACTAAAGCAAAATATCTATAAAACAAGTCAACTTCAGATTAGCATGCTACACAGTCTTCTAGTCTACCTGAAAATGTGTTTACCACATTGAACCTTGTAAGAAAAAAATGGATAAACCGGTGCTACACCTAGTGAGCTAATTTTACACAAAGTATGTTTTATATTTTTAAAATGTAGGGACAAAATAATATGTGTAAACTTTTTAGAAAAACACAGGCTTTAAAGAAATTGAGATCATATCTGCAATTTCCCTAAATTCCTCAGAGGGCACTTTAGTGTGAAGGTCTAGAAGCATGGGTGTGTTCCACTAGGGCAGTCACTACTTATCTTCATCTGTTTCAAAGGTTGGTTTAGTTGGCTTCCTAACATGCTAAATTTGTTCACAGAAGGAAAAAAGTATCTTTTAAATGCTATACAGAAAAACTAATTTATAATTTCATGTTTCTTACAGAAAATATTTTTTAGCGAAGACAGAAGTTACAAGCAACAAATTTAAAAATTAATAGCACAGGTAAATTTTTAAATGTACAGTAGATATTTACATAAGAAAAAGTATATGTTTAATATATCTATGTTAAACATAAATAACTTAAATTGTAAGATGACTTTGCTTCTCCTTAACACAAGCTGGCTTCATGTAAAATACTGCATTCTATAAAGAAGTACAAATGTCGCTATCATGCAAATCATTGTTTGACTGAACAGGTGCAATATAACATTATATCTATGCTATTGACTCTTAGGAAAATGTCAAATTCAAAAAAAGTGGCTATAGGCAGTCACCTTGGAAACAAAGATTGTTGAGTTTGCCTGTTGTCATACTTTCAAAAGTCTATCAATATAGCTAATACCTTAAGAAAAACTGGAAAGCAGTTTGCAATTATGTAAGCAATTAAACTTACAAAGGTAAGTCCCAAAGGGAACCATTTTAGTGAACGTTGCAAAACTCAATTTTTAAAATAATTTTGTTGGAATGAAATAATGAATAAATTAAAATAAGATTCTGACCCTTTTGTGACTATTTGTGCTCAGAAACAATTCCAAAAACAGTAACTGACAGACATCTGCTTATGTGTTGATATGCCTGTAAGTGTGTACGTGTATATATACATTATATATATCACATATATATATATATCTCACATATATATATATATCACACACATATATATATATCTCACATATATATATATATATATATATATATATATCATTAAGAATTTTTAATTTTGGTGGTAGTGAGGATTGAAATCGAGGCCTTGTTAGGCAAGTGCTTTACCACTTAGGCCATACTTCCCCACCCCCATCCTTTTGCTTTGAGTTTGTTTTTCTGATAAGTTCTCACCTTTGTCCCATCTGGCTTCCATTCATGACCTTCTTACCTCTTTCTCCCAAGCATCTGGGATTACAGCATGATCCACCCTGTCTGACTTGTTTCTGAAATAAGATTTCTCTAACTTTTGCTCTTGCCTACCTCCAACTGCTATCCTTCCATCTTTATCTCCCAAATAGCTGAGATTACAGACACCTGACTTCTTAAGAATACACATATGCATGGAAACAACACAAGGAATCTCCCTGTATAGCTATCTTTATCTCAAACTAGCAATCACCATGTTTTTTATTATCTTTTATGTTTTTTCTTCTATAAAATTGGAGAACAAGAGGATGAAACAGGTTCTGCCTGGAAGCTGGGGGTTGGGAGGGAGGTGGCCCAAATAATGTATACGCATGTAAGTAAATCCAAAAAAATAAAATAAAATAAAAACAATTATTTTGATGAGAAGAATTTGCTCTTTTATCTATAAGGGGCAAAGAACCAACATTTCATCCATATCCATCAAGGAAAACAATCTGCCTCTCTTATGCTGTGCAGCAGCAGAACACAGGATCATTGTGTTCTGTGGGAGTAACTGAAATTCTCAACAGCACTCAAAGGGACTGTATCTATGGAGAAAACACAACTATTATGATGTGTCTCAGTCAAGGCAAACTGTAAAGGAATTTAAAACTCTTATTAAAATAAAACAAACATAAAGGAAGATGTTATTAGTGAAGACTGGACTTTGACCAGTCCAGAAAAGTATGAAGTAAGGAAACTCTTCAGCCCTTCAGAAAACTCAGGAGACGGCAACAGCAGATAAACTCTTACAACAACATCTGGTTACTATGGTATTTGAAGCTAATTGATCCCAACTGAGAGAAAATGTACTCAGGGGATGGGTCAGACTTATGCTCAGCAAACAGCAAAGAGACAGACCATCTCTCTTACTGGAAATATGCTCCCCTGTAATTTAAGATAACAAAAACACAGAAAAAGATAAAAGAAGCTCCAATCTGGACACTGATTTCACTTATTTATTACTCATTTAGGTAAATACATTATTCCCTCTAGTATTAATTTATAAGGTTATTAATATTACTATGGTTAAGAGGTTGACACAACATTAAGACTGGCACTAAAGAAAAGTACCACTGTAGAGGTGAGCATTCCATAATAAAAATTGCCCAGTCTATAGATTATAAACACAAAATATTACCCTGCAATAATCTGTGCTAACACTGGCAATGTAATCTCAGAAAATGATTAATACTGATCAGTTGCATCCTAAATATAACAAAATAAATTTTCCTTGATGTTAGCTAAAGAATATATGCTCTATAGTTACTTAATGAAACTCTGCCAAAAAAATGAGCCCCAAAACACCAATAAAGATATGGAAAATATAAATCATTTATTGAATAATATTTAATACAACAATGTTATTACCATTTTAAATATAACATTAGCATTGATAAAACATAATTATATCAACTTGCTTTTTGGATAGCATTTTAGTAGCAAATAACAATATCCTGATCCAAGGACCCAATATTTTAATACTGAATAAAGTATGCAAACATGTTGTCTATAGATATTCTTGTTTATGAACTGCTGAGATTCATATTCTTAGCAAAATAGAGAACAAATTTTTAAGAATTCTAGAAACATATTAAAAATTTTTATTGAGCATTGTGGTTTAGTGGGGAAAAAGTGCCAAACTGGGTTGCTAAGAAACTTACTGTCTCCTGTCACTGAACTAGAAATCAACCTGTGACCTAACAAATGGTAATCCATAATTCACCTGCAAAATTAAGGAATTGAACAGTATGTCTTAAATCCCTTCCAGCTCTGAGAACCTGTGAATTAATACGGCATCCAATTCAATTATAACATCATTTATTAACTCCTAAAACAGCCAGGCAGTGTGCTATGATCAAGATATTCAAAAGTGAATGAGACATTGTCCCTACCTGAAAGTTGTGCTCCAAAATAACACACAAAGTCTTTCTATCCTACTTCTCTGCTCAGAAACAGTTACTGAGCAGTTACAGTGTGCAGGCCCCTGTTCTATCACTGAAGACACACCAATGAACTGGACAGGCTAGGACTTACTTTTGTTCTTACCAAGTTGGGAGACAGCAGAAAATATTTAAATAAGATAATGTCAGATCATGATAGGCTCTATGAGAAAGATAAAAGTGATAGAAAGATTCAAAAAGCTAGCATTAGGTAGGGTATCTCAAAGGTCTCCAACAGCTCTTGCAACTGAACTCAGACCTATTAGTGGGAAATGTGAGAAACATGTTCACCTGTTCAAACTCAAACAATGGACTGAGACACGTGTAGTGCAGCGAAAGGAAGACTTTAATGACAGTCTTCCAGGATCGGGTGTCTGGTTGGCAGGCACACCCAAAGCGGTTACAACAGGTGTTTTACCCCTAGTGCACAGGTCCTCCACTGGTTCCTCTTTGGCTGAGAACTTCAGGGTGTGTACAATCTTTCCTGGGCATTGCCTAAGTTTTATTATTTCCTACTGGGTTATTTTAAAATATGCCTCTCTTGGGATTGATCCAATTTTAGAAGGGACTTATGTATCCAACTCTCTTTGTCTGTTTGTGGTGGGAAGGCCTCCCTGTGATATGTGCTTTCTGTTACATACATAGTTTTTATCCCTTTCCTCATTTCATACTGGTTTATCCCTCCCAGTTTAAGTTCCCTTGTCAGTTGACCCTCCACTAACATCCTGTTTGTGATGTTTCTGGTGTATGAGCTTTGTTACCTCCACAAGCTCATACATAAGCAAGCATCCAGTAATTATCTACCCATGGTTAAGTTCTTTGCATTGAAAATGGACCACTGCTGACTTTATTTCTAACAGAAAAGAAGCATTCATATGAAAAAGGGTCTTCAGATGGAGTTGGAGGTTGCAGATCATCCTGTATTAGAGAGAAGTGCCCATTCTAAGGCTAAGAAATAAGGGCCTCACGTGCCTAGGAACTGAAAGGAGTCAATCTGACTAAAGTATGGGAGAAGATGCAGTTAGGGGATGGGTAACAATTCAGGTATTGCTGTGCAATGCAGGGGAGAGAAGATAATTTTTTTCTACCTTTTATAGGAAACTGTGGAATGCTTTTAGGCTGCAGAATCACAATATTATTTATGGTTAAAATATACAGAAAGTATGATTCACTCTATAAATTATAAATATCAATAATTTTATGACTGTAGATGCATACAATTTACTCACTGACTTTAAATACTAGAAATTGATGGAAATTAATCATATCAATATGGTTTTGGGAGGAGTAAAAGAGAAATGGAACAGGTAAGAGATGATGCATCTGGCTTGGGATCACCAGGAACATTAGAGATAAAGAGATTAGACTGGGGCTGGATTTGGGGATGAAATCATCAGGATTTACAAATAAACAGGTTATGACTTCCGGGGGTCAAGCTGGCTGCCAGGTTTGGGGCTTCATATGTTTGGATGGTATTGCCATTACAGAGACTGTAAGGTGGGGTGCAGAAGGAGTAAGTTTTGGGAGGAAGTAGAGACAACGAATGGACTATTTGCTAAACACTAGTATTTCAAAGCTACCATGTTCTTACACAAACAAGTTTTAAAATCTTACAGGAATTGAAATTCCTTTATAAACTGGCACAGGTTCAGAATATAAGATTTTTACTACTTGTAGTATAGCCAGAAACATTTTATTTTATTTCAGGTCACTACCTCTGTCCAGGAAGTCATTTCCCAACTTTCCTAAATATAAATGTTATTACTTTTTAAAGACTCAACTGATATGTCATAGTGTCTAAAATCTTTCATATCTAGACTTTTCAATGGCAAAGTCATTTTATCATCTCTATTCCTAAAAAACTATATTATGTACCTACCTCTGTTATAACTGATTGAATGTCCCATCATTAATTACCTATCAATTTCCAAACACACGTTATTCATAGCCCTCTTATATACAGAGTAATTTATTCATTTGCTGGATACAGCAGTTTTCCCAAAATATGAACTTTAAGCTGTCTATGTCAGAAAAACAGAGAATTCTTGGTGAGTCCAAATTTCTGGGCCTTACCTCAGCCTAAATAAACTTGCATCTCTAAGAGTGGGGTCCAAAAATATGTGTGCCACCAGGTTTTCCAAGTGATTACATTGACATAGATTTGTGAGACCCTCCGTACTGGACTCGAAGTTCTTGAGTCACAGGTACCAGGGTTTATTTTGTGTCACCAGTGTCTGGCAACCTGGTATAAAGTAGGTGATACCACAGATGTTTTCTGTATTAAATTATTGGCTGACTGATCTGACCAAATTGATACTTAAAAGCATCTGCCTATTTATTTGTGAAGATTTGTCTCAGTAACAAGTTTCGCATAGTATGCACATGCATTTATTCTAATCAATATACAGTTCCTTCTGACTGCCTCAGAAGGAAGCAGCCAGAAGGTTTGGGGCTGCTTTAGAATTTGATGTGAGAATAGGTGCCTAATTATAGAGCCAAAAAACATTTGTCATAAATGGATGGTTTTCCTCCTAAAAGAATTTTATATCTGACAGATTCTCACCATAAGTGCATATAGAAAAGATCTGAGCTAGCCAAAGATATTTAATCATAGAGTTTAGAGCAAGTGAGACATATAAATTTTATATATATGAGCAATTCACATGTAATTAAATTTCTGGCTTGAAGAGAGGCTTGAAACCAAGGCAAGTGGCCCATTTTGTCAAGTGTCCCTCCAAACCTGTGAGCTCCCCAAGATCAAGAAACAGGATTTATGCATTCCTTTATCCCCAGAGCTTACAATAGTGTCAACACTCTCAATACATGAGTTGAATTACTTTAAGTTGTTAATTATCTACTGCAACTTTATATGAAATGCAACATAACACTAGAGTACTTAAGCAGGTATAATGGAATAATAGTAATGACCTAATGATACTAGTGACACACATTAGGAAAACATTACAACGGCATTCCATAGTTATACACTTACTTTGGTTGGAGAGTGCAGTTAATAAACTGAAATCAAGATCCCAATGTTACATATACAGCCTTAGATTTAGAACCAAGTTACATCAATCCAACTCTAAGCAGCAATCTTAATCTTAAACCACTCATTTCATGCATGGCTACATCTGGTCATATATCAACCAAGTAAAATAGTACATGAAGTCTGGTATAGACCCAACTGTTTCCTGATTGTGTAAAGAAACTGAATGTGTGCTCTATGAGGATTGATCAAAATATACCATACTTTGAACTACATTTTATACGTATATTCCCTAATACATTGCTATAGAACATAACTAAAACGATGATTTGTTTTGGGAGAGAAATAATGTGTATTCTTGGTGTTTTGGTTTCTTTACCTTTGAAGTCTGGGACATTTAAAATGGATTATAACTACAAAAATATATTCAGGTGCTTGGTAAACTGCTAAGAAACAAGTAAAGTAAGCCACCAGTGTGGCACAATAATCTTGTAGCTTATCTTACCCTTCTTTTGCTGTTTCACATTTGGCGGTGGGTTCTGGGCAACCTGTAGAACACCCAAGGCAACTGCATTGTCAGCATGTGCACTTAAGCTACTATCTGGGACCCATTCTCGGTCTCCTAAAGTGGAAAAATGGCAAGATAATATAAAGTATAGAATAAGGTATGTTCAAGTTGTTGATTTAATGTATTTTCTCACCAAACAGTATTTTACTGAATTGGGAGATATTAAACACATTTAAACTCATAGGAGACAGAATAATAAAAATAACACCAAGACTTAGATTTACAAGTGAAACTGCAAAATCAAGAAGAAATAGGAAATCTGAATATACACATAACATACAAGAACATTGAGTCAATGATAAAAAAAAAATACTCTTTGAACAAAGAAAAGTCCTGGACTGAATTGTTTCAGTGGTGAGTTTTATTAAACATTTTTTAAAACTCTCCAATATTTTTCAAAGTTTTTCAAGAAACCTGAAGAGGGAACCCTTCTTGACTTATTCTATGATGCTACCTATTACCTAATACCAAGTAAAACAAAGAAAATAGAAGAAAAGAAAACTTTAAACCAATATCCTGTATAAGCAGTGATGCAAAAATACTCAACAAAACACTAGCAAACAAACTTCAAAAGCATATTAAAAGGGTCATTCACCATTACTAATTGGAATTTCTTCCTGGAATATAAGGATGATTTAACATACAAAAATCCATTAGTGCAATCCATCACATTAACCAATAAAGGGAAAAATATGATCATTTCAATTGATGTAGAAAAAGCATTTGACATAATTCAACACCATTTCAGGATAAGAACTCACAAGATACCAGGAATAGAAGAAAAACTACTCCAAATAACAAGGACCATCGATGAAAACCCAGAGCACACATCACAATCAATGGCAAAAGACTAAAAGCTTTTCCTCTAAGATCTGCAGCAAAGAAAAGGTGAGAGCTTTCACCTCTTCTATTCAAAACAGTATTGAAGGTCTAAAAAGAGAAATGAGAATAAAAGAAATAAAAGGCATTCAAGTCAGAAAGGAAGCAGTAAAACCATTTCTGTTTGAAGATATGATTTTGTATGTAGAAAACCCTAAAAATCCACAAAACATAGTTACAACAACTGAACAAAGTAGCAGGGTAGAAGTCAGCCTGTAAGCAAAAATTAACTCTATTTTTTTATACAGGCAATGAACATTTCAAAATAGAAACAAAGAAAACAATTCCATTTATAAAAACCACTAAAAAGAATGAAATACTTAGAAATTACCAAAGAGATAAAAGACTTACACAATGAAAAATATAAAACTTTGTTGAAAGAAATTAAAGAAGACACAAATGAATGGAAATACATCCCAAGGTCACAGACTTTACAGACCTAATAGTGTTTAAATGTCAATGCTCACAGAGCTACCTTCCTTGCCCACCTCACATACTTTTATGTGTGTGTGGTAAGAATAATTAAAATCACTCAGTCAAATGATTTTTGACAAAGGTAAAGAAAAGGACAGACTTTTCAACAAATGGTTCTGGAAAACTTGAACTCCATATGCAAATTAATATGGGATTTTTATATCATGAACAAAAGTTAACTAAAAATGGATCAAAGATGTAAATGTAAGACCTAAAAATTATAAAACTCTAGAAGAAAATACAGGAAAAAATCTTCAAAGGACTGGATTCAGAAATGACTTCATGTGCACGGTATAAAAGGCACAGATAACAAAACAAGCAACAGACCAATTAAACTTTATAAAAAGTCAAAAACAAATCCTATATCAAAAGACATTGCCATTAGACTAAAAAATAACCTGACTAAAAAATGATCAAAGAACTTGAATAGATGTCACTCCAAAGGAGAAATACAAATGGCCAAACAGCACACAAAATCATGCTTGATACCATTTGCCATTAGGGAAATGCAAATCCACACTACAGTGATAAGCCACCTCAGACTCAAAGAAGATGGCTACTCTCAAGAAACAAGGACATAAAGCAATTGGAACCCTGTGCTCCATGGTATAGCCACTGTGAGAAACAGTAGGGTATATACCCAAAAGAATTTACAGCAGAGTCTTGAGGAGATATTTGTACAAACCATGTCCATAGCAGCATTATTCACAACAGCTGAAAGGTGGAAGCAACTCAAGTGTCCATTAATGGATGCATGAATAAGCAAAATATGCTAATCTGTACAATGAAATACTATTCAGCCTTTAAAAGGAAGTTTTTCTTTTTTAAACTCCTTCTGCTTTGACAGTGATTTTCTATTTCCCCTAGAGTCTTGGAAGTTGGGCAGATCCATAAAGGAGAAGCTGAACAGATAGAGCTTCAAACCATCTAGACTTGCTTTCCTATACTTTATATTTTTAAAAAAGAAATTATGGCACATGCTACGATATGGGTACAACTTGAGGACATCATGCTAAGTGAAATAGACCAATCACACACACAAATACTATATGATTCTGGTTATATGAATGAAGTACCTAGAATAACCAATTAATAGAATGAGGAAGTAGCATGGTGTTTGCTAGGGACTGAGAGGGAGGAGAGAATGATGAATAGCGTCTCAGCTTTGCAAAGTAAAAAGAGTTCTGAGATGGATCGTAATGATGGTACACAACATTACAAATGCATTTAGTGGACACTTAAAATGATTAAGATCATAGGTTTTAAGTTATCTGCTTTTTACCACAATAAGAAAGACCTGAGAGAGAAAAAGAAATTACAGACGTATCTTAGAAACTTAACAGATCCTGAGATTTTATGATTTGTTTTTAAGATGAAATTTAAGGAACATCATAAAATGCTTAGCTGATGAAGTAATTCAAAGAGTTTGTACTATTTTACAAATATTAAGGATCATGCTTTTAAATTCTAAAAATAGTCTTTCCCCAATCTTATTACAGTCATGTTTTCTCACGTTATGATAGTAGCCCCAAAGATAAATGTACGGTAACTCAAACATGACTAATAATTTCAGCTATACACGAAGATGATTTTATCCATTAAACATAATTGCCCAGTATTTTTCCCAATGATGACAGTTTCTTTTTTAATTAGTTAGAAAATTGTTAGATTGATCCATAAGTCATCCATATCTGAACTTACCTGTAAGTGTAATCTTAGTACAGGAAAAGTTGCATTCCGAGCTTCGAGAGGGAAGCAAGCTAAGTCTTTCGTTTTTCTCAAAAGTAAAGAATCTCTCAAGTCCTTGGTATTGTTCAGTTATAGGTTTGCTTCTGAGGGCTATTTCTTCTAACAACTAGGAAAAAAATTCAACAAAATAAAGTTTCTTTTCTACCTCATTACAAGAAAGAAGTACATTCATTCATTGAACACCTTAACTATGTATTAGGTGCAAATTCTGCTCTTATCAAATTAATGTTCTAATAGTGAAGACACAATAACACAACATTTATAGAAAATAAACCTGAAAAGTATATAAAGCAAAATTACAGTAATTATCTGAAAGTTGCCATGAATCTAAGGAGGAAAAATTTATGAAATAAAAGTTTTCCTTCCTGTTGTCTTTCCTTTATATTCTTCCCTGTCTTTGCACACAAATTATCCTGGAATGCAGTCTCTTTCACATACAGTGCCTTTGAACTGTGTCTTTGTCTCTATATTAAACAATTTCAAAGATGAAAGTAAAATATTGATAGGAATATATTTGATCTGACAATGGCCATAGATAAAATCCAATTAACAAAAGCACTCATCATCAAGCAAATATATAAGCAAGAAACTGAGACGAGGAAAAAAAGTAAGGTGAATTTTATGTAACAAGAAACCAACAGACCTAGGCTTGCTGATTTGAAATGCAGGTTTATTCCACCACTCTATTAATTCATTTTTGTGTACTCTCTTATTCTTGGACAGACTAGCACTGGTATTTAAAAAAAAAACAAAAACCTGAAATCTGGTAGGAAACAGATTAATAATTAAGAAGTAAGAGCTCTAGATGGACTTAAAATATAATCAGAGAGGCTATCAGTATTTAGCAATTCCCTAATTGATATAATTAATATCCAAATATAGTCTGCTCCAAGGGCTTAAACAATACATAGCAAATTTCTATAATTCTATACAAGTTTATAAGCCATATAAGTGAAAAATATTGTAAAACAAAGCTAGTCACCAGTAAGGCATGTCATTCAGAGACAAACCCAAGTTCACTCTTCCCTGGATATCTTTCTTGGCTCTCCCAGATATTGATCAATAGCTATGGAATTCCTTACATTCTAGTAAAGCTCATGTTTGGTTTACATATGGATTACGCAATTGCAAATCTGAAAGGTCTTAAAAGCCTTGGTTTGCAGCTCAGAAAGCTTATAGTGATTACATTTTGTTTTCTTTTTGTCCAAATTCACAACTTCTGATAGTTTTAGAACCAGCACCATGGACATCCAATTAGTCCGTGTTCTTTTCAACTACAATTTAGTGCATGATTCAATAAGAAGATCCGCCTCTCAAAAACTGAAGTGCAAAATAAACAATCTTAACACTCAACTTGAGTGTTAAGGAAACACCACCGCTAAAAATTAGCCCTACTTCTTGGAACATGAATATTGTTCTGGAGCACAACAGATACCTAAGTGATTTCTGCTCAGGAAATGGCTTCTACTAGGGCAAAAGGAGAATGACAAAAGTTCAGATCTAGACATCAGGAATGAAAAGAGAAAGGATTTAACTACCTCTTTATTCAAAGGCAAGAACTTAGTCTGCACCCTGTGAGGTATCCATCTGATTGATTCTCCTGATGGCCACTTTAGAAAGCTTGCCTTGTTTACAAGCCTCCCAGTGGTGGCTTTCTAATTTGTATCTCTTCAAGTTCTCTCAAGCTGTAACCAACATCACTCATCACAGAGGTTAGCTGGCTCCTGTCTTCTCCTTTTTGTTGCTCAGGGAGAATCTTGGCCACTCAGTTTGAATCTTATTATAGGTGGTAGACATTTTCTGTGAAACTATTCACACAATTTTTTATTCCTTAGTTATAATCACATTGGAGTATGTTAAAATACTGTTTATTGTATTTATAAAAATCCTCAAATTACAGATCCATTAATCTGTTGAAGATTTCTTTATAATTCTGTAACAGGATTCAGGCACAGTGGCTCACACTTATAATCCTAGCTATTTGGGAAACAAAGACAATAGAAATGTGGTTCAAGGCCGGCTCAGGCAAAGACTGTGAGCCTATATCTCAAAGAATAATTCAGCTATGCAGGAGGCATAGGTAAGAGAATCTCAGTCCAAGTATAAGACCTTGCCTGAAAAATAACTACAGCACAAAAGACTGAGAGTGTGGTCCAAGTGGTAAAAGAAGCAATTCTGTGGCAAATTCTTCCTGAGCAAACTGAAAGCTTCTCAACCCACTATCTCCCATGAGGAAAAGGCAGGCATTCCATACAAGAGCTTTACTACTGTCCAGAACTACATTTAGTCTCATCTAATTGAAAAAACAGTAACTATGTAAGCCATTTTACAACAGTCACTGCTCTTGATTCCTTCAGCAGGTTCGAGCTAGTAAAGATGTTATGGATCCCAAGTATTTAAACACTCATTTAGATTGTTAACAGAACTAGCTCTATGGAAACATATTTTATTCTGAACAATTTATTTTGTTGGATGTAATAAAACCAGAATGAATACTAGCACATACACTGTTATTTTAAAAAACATATAAACTTGGTGAAAAAAAATTTTTGCATTAATTGAATAGCATGGTATAGAATACTGGTGGTACATACGGGTACCACGTAAGGCACAGCTGTCTCTGACAGACTGACCAATTGGACAAGGCCAGGAAGCCAAGCTGGAATACAAGTTATTGGTTTAAATGACCTAAATCAATATTCTAGTTCTCTAGGGAAAAAAACTAGAAAATGGGTAGGGCCTAAGGCCAAAATGCTCAGGGCTTAGGAAGGTCAGTCCTCTCCTACGGAGCTGAGGGAACAGCAGGGAAGCCCTCACTTTTTCCAGGACTTCATCACACAGAGACTTGGAGAAGAGAAGCACAGAGGGTGATGCTCCATCCAGAGTTTACTGCTAAATCATCTCTGAAGTTATATTCTGGTATCTGAATTTACAGTCTCTTCCCAATGTCTCCGTCAAGGATACAGCAGCCTCAAAGAATAATTGGTGGACTTTTGCTTCTTTTCTCTTCTACAAGAGGTTGAATAATTAGATTAGAATATTAATATTTTAATGGTTTATTACAATTTACCTGCAAAACTTGCATGCCTATTTTATTTTCATGACGGGAAAGGAGTTTGAAGAAAAATAGATGTTTAACTGCTACTTTAAATGTTTTAATTTTATATTAGTCCATTTTGGGCTAAGATAACAGAATATCCTATACCAATAATTTATTAAGAAAATAAATTTATCCCTTATAGTTCTAGAGATTGGAAAGTCTAAGATGAAGGGGCTCACATCCAGGGTCAGCCTTCATATTGCCTCATTCCATGGAGGGAGGCAGAAAGGCAAGAGAACACGAGGGAATGAGAGAGGGTCAAACCCTGTGCAACAAATCCTCTCAGAATAACAAACCTGCTCCCCAATAACATGATTACTCCAAATATGGGGGCAGATCCCTCATGACTTAATCATTGCTTCCCAGTCCCACCTCTCAAAACTATCATTCCATTGGGGATTAAGTTAAGTACCTGAACTTTGGAAGATACATTCAAACCACAGCAAATGATCATAGGTCTTTTTAGATTTTCTAATCCATCCATAGTCAGTTTCCACAAGTCATATTCATAGAATTTTTTTCATATTTTTAAATGTGTTGGTATATCATTTGTCAGAATCTAACAATTTAAAAATTGTATCATTCTCTTGATTCAATATATACTATTTGTACTTTTTGTGTTTTCTTGGCCAATATGTCCAGAACTATTTTGAAATAAACAATAGCTTCTAGTTTTGTTGAAAGCTACTTGTTTTTATTTTTCTACAATATTTATTTCTATTCTTATCATCACTATTTCTTTTTGCCACTCTTTGAATTTGGTTTATTATTATTGTTTATTGCTTTTGAGTCAGACTCATAAGTAGTTACTTTTTACTCTCCCATTTATTGCATATGCTCCTTTGCCTACAGTGGGCTTACATCCCAATGAGCCCATCATTACGTTGAAAATATTAATGCATTTAACATCCCTAACCTGCCAAACACCACAGCTTAGCTGGGTATTATGACTGCCTGGGAGCTGCAGCTTAATGTCACTACCCAGTATTATGAGACAGTGTAATACTGAAAATCCTTAGATGTGGAAAAGATCCAAATTCAAAATCTGAAGCATAGCTCTGTTATGTGCATACTGCTTTTACAGAATCGTAAGTCAAAAATTTGTAACAAGTCAAAGATCATCTACAGAGCACCTGCCTAACAAATATAGGGCCCTGAGTTTTCTCCCTCCAAAAAATTCTCTTGGGCTGATGAATTAGTCAATAATACTATTTCATTTTGTCCAGTTTTTTCTTAATGTAGCTGAGGTTATAGTGATATGTAAATACATAAAATTTAAACTTTACTTAATTTTTCTAGTAAATAGTTAATTTCAATTTTTCACATATAATGTCACTCTTTCCCTTGGTAAAGCTTTGCCTTGAACTTTTTATTATTCTTTTTTAAATTATTTCTTACCTTTATTCTCAAACTTTCTCCCCATGCTTTAAGTGAGTTTCTGATAAAAATCAACTAGATGGGCTTTGTTTTTGTATCTAAATTTAGAATCTGTTTCTAACTGAAAATTACAAAATTTAATCTGTTCACAATATTTCTAATTACTAAGTTTCAATTTGCTTTTGTCAGCTTACTCTGACTACTTGTCATCAAGAACTGTGAAGAACATTTAGCATGGTTGTGAACATCAATAATCCTAGCACTCAGGAGGTTGAAGCATGAAGATCCCAGGTTCAAGGCTACTGTGGGCCACATAGCAATTTCCAGCTAGCCTGGGCTACATGGTAAAACGCTATCTCAAAAGGAAAACACCTAACAAAACAGAGCTTTAGAACTTTAGGATTTCACCTACTTGCAAGTCTGTCATAATTTCATGGACACTGGCAAAACACAAAAGACTTCTTGGTCAGAGACAACAGTTTTATTAGTCACAGCTATAGCAGCTGTGAAGAGTACCACCATTTGCATCAATTCCTTGAAGCCAGTTTTCACAAAGCACTATGCAGAGGGCCAGATGAGGTCAACAGGCTTATTGCCCAGTACAAAAAATGGAGTCCCTAAGCTCACAGTTCTTCTAAATAACACAGCCGCTATATGGGCATTTGTCACCAAGCCATCTTCATGATACCCTGTAGAAATTAGGAAACTGAAATTTTTGTTTGTTCTCTTTGCTGAAATTCATGTGTATGATCAACTATTTTCTCCATGGGGGCAGTGGGAAGATAAGATCATCTGAAGTGGGGCTTTAAATGAGACATCTATTGTTGGAGAAATTGTGGGAATGTCTTTATAAAAGAGATTGGGATTTACTTTTGCCAGAAACATCAAGGAATTAACAGAAATGGATCAACAATAGTGTTAATCTCCAGCTAGCCTGGGCTACATGGATTCATGGAGAGTCCAAGTAATAAATGTATATTCAAGTGTTTATTTGGTGCCGGGTGCCGATGGCTCATCCCTGTAATCCTAGATATTCAGGAGGCTGAGATCAGGAGGATCCCAGTTCAAAGACAGCCTCGGAAAATAGTTTGTGAGACCTTATCTCAAAAGAACTCATCACAGAAAAGGGCTGGAGTGGCTCAAAGTGTAGGCCCTGAGTTCAAATCCCAGACTGCAAAAAAAAAGAAAAGAAAGTGTACATTTGGATAGGTATCTTCAAACTTAGACCAAATGAAAGCCCAAGATTTTTAGTTTTTATGTTAGATGTTTTATTGACCTGACTCAGATCTCCTGCATAAATTAGTTTCTTTCCATCTTGTTGCACCTGTGGTTATTTCTCCTAAGCAGACTTTATGAATCTGCATTTTTTTTTTTTTGCAGAGGTCTCAATTCCAGTTGCTTCTCACACAAAGGCACAATACCTGCAACAAAGTGGTTGCAGAAAGCCAGTCCCTGGAAAAAAGTATCAGCAACTCAAGTATTCATCTTCCTGCTTTGTTGGTTCCCTCTTGACCTTAGATTTGTGGAGATTCACTTTAAATAACTTTTAAGGATTATGGAAAGGTTTAACTTACCCAAGTTCCAATTACAATTACTGAATATTTCTAATGTACATAATGGAGGTTCAAATATAAACATAAAATTTGGCAATAATGAAATAATTAATTACTGTACCTTTATTTACTCTGAGAAGGAACAAAAAATTTCACCATTGCTATTTCTATATTAGCTATATTCCTGAAATAGCTACCTTCTTTACCCTGACTTTTATTATGCCCCAGAAAGTGATTCTATCCACATTCATTTCATTTTGAAAAGTGATAGGATTTATTATTACTGATAATGAATTTTATTTGAAAAAGTAATTACACTCTTACTATAGTTTATGAGGTAGGTCTTAATTCATTTGTCACAGAAAACCATTTGTTAATATGGCATTCACCATACTAGAATTTGCTCTATAAGTCATTAGTGTTCTTTCCATAGCTACCACCTGGTAAGTCAGCACATTTTAACTTTAGTAGACAGTAACATTTGAGAACCAAAATAACATTTTCTTCAGACATTCCTTCTAAAAATGTTAATATAATAAATAATAGAGATTTACCCGTGGTGACTTTGTAGCTGTAGAATCTTCAAGGTTTGGCCTATCATGCAGATTACTGAATTCCAAGGATTCCCTGGTGACTTGAGATAATTTCTCTTCAATGGAAGGTTGATCGAAATCTGTACTTGGCAAGGAATCCTTGCTCTCCAGTGTTATGCAGAAATCATCAGACTTTTGGTGACTTTCTGTATCTATAGTTTTCTCTGTTAAGTTTTGTTGAGAAGAACTGCTTTCCCCTAGTTTTTCAATGTCAAGAGAGTAAGAATCAGGATCCACATTGTTGTCAAAATCTGCATTTGAAGTTACTGCTGTTGAAAATACATATTTATAAGAGGTAAATAAATTGACAAGTAAATTGATTAAGCTGTTCATAAACCAAAAGTTTTGTGGTAAAAAACTTTATCAAAATTTCTTTACTGAGGCTTCAATGTTAAAATACTTTTACTCTGCTTACGTTCATAGATGGCAATCATAATTCACTTATATAATCAAATATTAATGAAGTAGACTAATGGAAGGAAGAGAGCCATTATTTTGCAATGAAATTTTGAAATGGATGCAAATTTTTATGTCAGTTTATAGTTCAATTCTTACTTCCTCATCTCTTCTCTCATTCAAATTTTATAATTGCAATTCATGTAGAAAGGGAAACCTTCCACATTTGTTTCTCTTCCCTAGCATATGCAGTAATAGTAGAGGTCATAGGGAGGTCTGCCTGATAAAAGAACTGTAGCCAAAGTGTTCCACAACATGTGCTTCTGGACATGTGCCTCTAGGAAGCCACAAAGTGAGCAGGCTCATCTTAGTCACTGTCATCATGTCACCCCTCATCATGTCTGCTTTCAGCAAATCACTTGGTTTAGCCACATAAGAGAATCTCCTGGAGATCTGTACCTGACTCCAAACCAATTAAATCAGACAATGGGAGTGAAACTTAGGCACTGGCCATATTTACTTTTCCTCATGAAATTTTTACCAGTGGTTACAATGTGAAGCCTGAGTGGTGAAACTGATCAAGAGCTTCTGTAGAATAAAAATTCTTTAAAACTTCTTGCAGACATTGCTTTCATTTTACATAAAAGTATAAATATTATTTGTACTCAATACAGCTTCATCTAACAAGCCCTTAGTATTCTTCCAGAACAAATACCTACATAAACTAATAGAGATTTGGGCTAAATTTTTCTCTGCTGGTATAAATTCTGCTTTGAATCTCAAAAGACTTATTTGTTTTAATAATATGTTTATATAACTGCAATTACCCATAGCACATGGAAATTCCACTTCAAACTGCTACAGTTCTTAAATGTCATAAATATTGTGAGAAATGAATTAACTTAAATGGGGAGGCAAACAACCCCAAAAATCCAACACAATGTTGAAGGAGAAGAACAAAGTCAGAGTATCAATTCCACCCTACTTTAAGAATTGCTACAAATCTACAACAGTCAATGTGCTATTGATTTTAAAATGGATAAACAGACCAAAGGAACAGAATAGAGGACCCAGAGTAGACCCATATAAATAGAGTCAACTGGTCTCTGAAAAAGGGGTGAATGTAAGACAATGGGGAGAAGACAGTCACTTTGACACTGGGAGAACAACTGGAAATCTACATGGAAAGAAATGAATCTAGACACAGACCTTATACTTCTCACAAAAATTAATTCAATGTGAATTTCAGATAAATGTAAAACACAAGATATAGGAAAAGACCTAGATGACCTTGGCCATGATGACAACATTGAAGACAAAACACCAAAGAAATAATATGATGAACTTCATTAAAAATGAAAACTTCTTTTTTTAAAATTGTTTTATTATTCATATGTGCATAAAAGGCTTGGGTCATTTACCCCCTGCCCCCACCCCCTCCCTTACCACCTACTCCATGCCCTCCCTCTCCCCCACCCCCTCAATACCCAGCAGAAACTATTTTGCCCTTATTTCTAATTTTGTTGAAGAGAGAGTATAAGCAAAAATAAGAAGGAACAAGGTTTTTGCTGGTTGAGATAAGGATTGCTATACAGGGAGTTGACTCACATTAATTTCCTGTGCGTGTGTGGTACCTTCTAGGTTAATTCTTTTTGATCTAACCTTTTCTCTAGTTCCTGTTCCCCTTTTCCTATTGGCCTCAGTTGCTTTTAAGGTATCTGCTTTAGTTTCTCTGTGTTAAGGGCAACAAATGCTAGCTAATTTTTTAGGTGTCTTACCTATCCTCACCCCTCCCTGTGTGCTCTCACTTTTATCATGTGCTCAAAGTTTAATCCCCTTGTTGTGTTTGCCCTTGATCTAATGTCCACATATGAGAGAGAACACCATCTCTACCAATAAAGGAAATGCAAATTAAAACCACACTAAGATTCCACCTCACCCCTGTTAGAATAGCCATCATTAGCAACACCACCAACAACAGGTGTTGGCGAGGATGCGGGGAAAAAGGAACCCTCATACACTATTGGTGGGAATGTAAACTAGTACAACCACTCTGGAAAAAAATTTGGAGGCTACTTAAAAAGCTCAACATTGATCTACCATTTGATCTAGCAATACCACTCTTGGGGATATGCCCAAAAGACTGTGACACAGGTTACTCCAGAGGTACCTGCACACCCATGTTTATTGTAGCACTATTCACAATAGCCAAGTTATGGAAACAGCCAAGATGCCCCACCACTGATGAATGGATTAAGAAAATGTGGTATCTATACACAATGGAATTTTATGCAGCCATGAAGAAGAATGAAATGTTATCATTCGCTGGTAAATGGATGGAATTGAAAATTTCTACTCTGAAAAAATACTATCAAGAGAATGAGAGTCAATTCATAGACTGACAGAAATATTTGCAAAATACATTACCTGATTTTTAAAAAACAGTGTTTCAAAAATATAGAAAGAATTCTTAAAATTTAACAATAGTAAAACAAACCACACAATTAAAAATAAACAAAAGAAATGGACAGATTTCTAGATACATATGATCATCCAAAACTGAACCAAGAGGAAATTAATCACCTGAATAGACCTATAACACAAAATGAAATTGAAGCAGCAATCAAGAGTCTCCCCAAAAAGAAAAGTCCAGGACCTGATGGATTCTCTGCTGAATTCTATCAGGCCTTTAAAGAAGAACTGATACCAACCCTCCTTAAACACTTCCATGAAATAGAAAGGGAAGGAAAACTGCCAAACACATTTTATGAAGCCAGTATTACACTTATCTCAAAACCAGGCAAAGACACATTCAAAAAAGAGAACTATAGGCCAATCTCCTTAATGAACATTGATGCAAAAATCCTCAACAAAATAATGGCAAACCGAATTCAGCAACACATCAAAAAGATTATTCACCACGACCAAGTAGGCTTCATCCCAGGGATGCAGGGGTGGTTCAACATACGAAAATCAATAAACGTAATAAACAATATTAACGGAAGCAAAGACAAAAACCACTTGATCATCTCAATAGATGCAGAAAAAGCCTTTGATAAGATCCAACATCATTTCATGACAAAAGCTCTAAGAAAACTAGGAATAGAAGGAAAGTTCCTCAACCTTATAAAAGCTATATATGACAAACCTACAGCCAGCATTATACTTAACGGAGAAAAATGAAAACCATTCCCTCTAAAATCAGGAACCAGACAAGGATGCCCACTATCTCCAGTCCTATTCAACATAGTACTGGAATTCCTAGCCAGAGCAATTAGGCAAGAAGAAGGAATAAAAGGAATACAAATAGGTAAAGAAACTGTCAAAATATCCCTATTTGCAGACGACATGATCCTATACCTTAAAGACCCAAAAAACTCTACTCAGAAGCTTCTAGACATCATCAATAGCTATAGCAAGGTAGCAGGATATAAAATCAACATAGAAAAATCATTAGCATTTCTATACACTAACAATGAGCAAATGGAAAAAGAATGTATGAAAACAATTCCATTTACAATAGCCTCAAACAAAATCAAATACCTAGGTGTAAACCTAACAAAAGATTAGAAAGACCTCTACAAGGAAAACTATACACTTCTGAAGAAAGAGATTGAGGAAGACTATAGAAAGTGGAGAGGTCTCCCATGCTCATGGATTGGTAGAATCAACATAGTAAAAATGTCGATACTCCCCAAAGTAATCTACACGTTTAATGCAATTCCCATCAAAATTCCAATGACATTCATTAAAGAGATTGAAAAATCTACTGTTAAATTTATATGGAAACACAAGAGGCCACGAATAGCCAAGGCAATACTCAGTCAAAAGAACAATGCAGGAGGTATCACAATACCTGACTTCAAACTATATTACAAAGCAATAACAATAAAAACAGCATGGTACTGGCACAAAAACAGACATGAAGACCAGTGGAACAGAATAGAGGATCCAGATATGAAGCCACACAACTATGAGCAACTTATCTTTGACAAAGGAGCTAAAAATATACGATGGAGAAATAGCAGCCTCTTCAACAAAAACTGCTGGGAAAACTGGTTAGCAGTCTGCAAAAAACTGAAACTACATCCATGTATATCACCCTATACCAAGATTAACTCAAAATGGATCAAGGATCTTAATATCAGACCCCAAACTCTTAAGTTGATACAAGAAAGAATAGGAAATACTCTGGAGTTAGTAGGTATAGGTAAGAACTTTCTCAATGAAACCCCAGCAGCACAGCAACTAAGAGATAGCATAGATAAATGGGACCTCATAAAACTAAAAAGCTTCTGTTGATCAAAAGAAATGGTCTCTAAACTGAAGAGAACACCCACAGAGTGGGAGAAAATATTTGCCAATTATACATCAGACAAAGGACTGATAACCAGAATATACAGGGAACTTAAAAAACTAAATTCTCCCAAAACTAATGAACCAATAAAGAAATGGGCATGTGAACTAAACAGAACTTTCTCAAAAGAAGAAATTCAAATGGCCAGAAAACACATGAAAAAAATGCTCACCATCTCTAGCAATAAAGGAAATGCAAATTAAAACCACACTAAGATTCCACCTCACCCCTGTTAGAATAGCCATCATCAGCAACACCACCAACAGGTGTTGGCGAGGATGCGGGGAAAAAGGAACCCTCTTACACTGTTGGTGGGAATGTAGACTGGTACAACCACTCTGGAAAAAAATTTGGAGGCTACTTAAAAAGCTGGACATCGATCTACCATTTGATCCAGCAATACCACTCTTGGGGATATACCCAAAAGACTGTTACTCCAGAGGCACCTGCACATCCATGTTTATTGCGGCACTATTCACAATAGCCAAGTTATGGAAACAGCCAAGATGTCCCAGCACAGACGAATGGATTAAGAAAATGTGGTATCTATACACAATGGAATTCTATGCAGCCATGAAGAAGAACAAAATGTTATCATTCGCAGGTAAATGGATGGAACTGGAGAACATCATTCTGAGTGAGGTTAGCCTGGCCCAAAAGACCAAAAATCGTATGTTCTCCCTCATATGTGGACATTAGATCAAGGGCAAACACAACAAGGGGATTGGACTATGAGCACATGATAAAAGCGAGAGCACACAAGGGAGGGGTGAGGATAGGTAAGACACCTAAAAAACTAGCTAGCATTTGTTGCCCTTAATGCAGAGAAACTAAAGCAGATACCTTAAAGCAACTGAGGCCAATAGGAAAAGGGGAACAGGTACTAGAAAAAAGGTCAGATCAAAAAGAATTAACCTAGAAGGTAACACCCATGCACAGGAAATCAATGTGAGTCAATGCCCTGTATAGCTATCCTTATCTCAACCAGCAAAACCCCTTGTTCCTTCCTATTATTGCTTATACTCTCTCTACAACAAAATTAGAGATAAGGGCAAAATAGTTTCTGCTGGGTATTGAGGGGGGGGAGGGGGTGGAGTGGGTGGTAAGGGAGGGGGTGGGGGCAGGGGGGAGAAATGAACCAAGCCTTGTATGCACATATGAATAATAAAAGAAAAATGAAAAAAAAAAACCAAAGCAATAACAATAAAAACAGCATGGTACTGGCACAAAAACAGACATGAAGACCAGTGGAACAGAATAGAGGATCCAGATATGAAGCCACACAACTATAAGCAACTTATCTTTGACAAAGGAGCTAAAAATATACGATGGAGAAATAGCAGCCTCTTCAACAAAAACTGCTGGGAAAACTGGTTAGCAGTCTGCAAAAAACTGAAACTACATCCATGTATATCACCCTATACCAAGATTAACTCAAAATGGATCAAGGATCTTAATATCAGACCCCAAACTCTAAAGTTGATACAGAAAAGAGTAGGAAATACTCTGGAGTTAGTAGGTATAGGTAAGAACTTTCTCAATGAAACCCAGCAGCACAGCAACTAAGAGATAGCACAGATAAATGGGACCTCATAAAGCTAAAAAGCTTCTGTTCATCAAAAGAAATGGTCTCTAAACGGAAGAGAACACCCACAGAGTGGGAGAAAATATTTGCCAACTATACATCAGACAAAGGACTGATAACCAGAATATATAGGGAACTTAAAAAACTAAATTCTCCCAAAACTAATGAACCAATAAAGAAATGGGCAAGTGAACTAAATAGAACTTTCTCAAAAGAAGAAATTCTAATGGCCAAAAAACACATGAAAAAATGCTCACCATCTCTAGCAATAAAGGAAATGCAAATTAAACCATGCTAAGATTCCACCTCACCCCTATTAGAATAGCCATCATCAGCAACACCACCAACAACAGGTGTTGGTGAGGATGCGGGGAAAAAGGAACCCTCTTACACTGTTGGTGGGAAAACTAGTACAACCACTCTGGAAAAAAATTTGGAGGCTACTTAAAAAGCTGGACATCGATCCACCATTTGATCCAGCAATACCACTCTTGGGGATATACCCAAAAGACTGTGACACAGGTTACTCCAGAGGCACCTGCACATCCATGTTTATTGCGGCACTATTCACAATAGCCAAGTTATGGAAACAGCCAAGATGCCCCACCACTGTCGAATGGATCAAGAAAATGTGGTATCTATACACAATGGAATTTTATGCAGCCATGAAGAAGAACGAAATGTTATCATTCGCTGGTAAATGGATGGAATTGGAGAACATCATTCTGAGTGAGGTTAGCCTGGCCCAAAAGACCAAAAATCGTATGTTCGCTCTCATATGTGGACATTAGATCAAGGGCAAACACAACAAGGGGATTGGACTTTGAGCACATGATAAAAGCGAGAGCACACAAGGGAGGGGTGAGGATAGGTAAGACACCTAAAAAATTAGCTAGCATTTGTTGTCCTTAACACAGAGAAACTAAAGCAGATACCTTAAAAGCAACTGAGGCCAATAGGAAAAGGGGAAAAGGAACTAGAGAAAAGGTTAGATCAAAAAGATGTGGGGAAAAAGGAACCCTCTTACACTGTTGGTGGGAATGTAGACTGGTACAACCACTCTGGAAAAAAATTTGGAGGCTACTTAAAAAGCTGGACATCGATCTACCATTTGATCCAGCAATACCACTCTTGGGGATATACCCAAAAGACCGTTACTCCAGAGGCACCTGCACATCCATGTTTATTGCGGCACTATTCACAATAGCCAAGTTATGGAAACAGCCAAGATGTCCCAGCACAGACGAATGGATTAAGAAAATGTGGTATCTATACACAATGGAATTCTATGCAGCCATGAAGAAGAACAAAATGTTATCATTCGCTGGTAAATGGATGGAACTGGAGAACATCATTCTGAGTGAGGTTAGCCTGGCCCAAAAGACCAAAAATCGTATGTTCTCCCTCATATGTGGACATTAGATCAAGGGTAAACACAACAAGGGGATTGGACTATGAGCACATGATAAAAGCGAGAGCACACAAGGGAGGGGTGAGGATAGGTAAGACACCTAAAAAACTAGCTAGCATTTGTTGCCCTTAATGCAGAGAAACTAAAGCAGATACCTTAAAGCAACTGAGGCCAATAGGAAAAGGGGACCAGGAACTAGAGAAAAGATTAGATCAAAATGAATTAACCTAGAAGGTAACACCCACGCACAGGAAATCAATGTGAGTCAATGCCCTGTATAGCTATCCTTATCTCAACCAGCAAAACCCCTTGTTCCTTCCTATTATTGCTTATACTCTCTCTACAACAAAATTAGAGATAAGGGCAAAATAGTTTCTGCTGGGTATTGAGGGGGGGATCGGGAGGGGGTGGAGTGGGTGGTAAGGGAGGGGGTGGGGGCAGGGGGGAGAAATGAGCCAAGCCTTGTATGCACATATGAATAATAAAAGAAAAATGAAAAAAAAAAAAAAAAAAGAATTAACCTAGAAGGTACCACACACGCACAGGAAATTAATGTGAGTCAACTCCCTGTATAGCTATCCTTATCTCAACCAGCAAAAACCCTTGTTCCTTCCTATTATTGCTTATAGTCTCTCTACAACAAAATTAGAAATAAGGGCAAAATAGTTTCTGCTGGGTACTGAGGGGGTAGGGGGGAGAGGGAGGGGTCGGAGTGGGTGGTAAGGGAGGGGGTGGGGGCAGGGGGGAGAAATGACCCAAGCCTTGTATGCACATATGAATAATAAAAGAAAAAGAAAAAAAAAGAATTTTATACATGGAAAGACTTATGAAAATTATAAGTCTTCAAACTTTGTCAAAGAAATAAAAGGGTTTGTTTAAGTCAAAAAAAAAAAATAGACAAAAAATGTGACCAGATAACACAATAAAGAAGGCATATGAGGATATATGGCATTGGAAATGTAGCTCAGTGGTAAAGCACTTACCTAGCATGTACAAGACTCTTTGGTACAGAACCCAAAACCAACAAAGAAGAAAAGAGAGAAAAAAGAAAAAGAGAAAGATACACAGATGATGACAAACATATTCAAAGATGCCCCAAATCAGATTTTTTTAGGGAATTGCGAACAAAACAATGAACCATCACTAAATAATTATTAAAATGGCAAAAATCTAAAACACTAACAACTTCAAATGCCAGTGATGAGTAGATCAATAGGGATTCTCAGTCACTTTTGTAATTTTTTACAAGTCCAAACATATTTTCACAAATGGTACAAAAATCATTCTTAGTGTTTTTCCAAATGAGCTAAAAACTTATGCCCAATCAAAAATCCACACATGGCTGTAATAGCAGCAGTATTCATAGTTGCCAAAGTTTGGAAGCAACAAAGACCTCCTTCAATAAAAAAGAGTGGCTGTAGCACAGCTTTTTAATGGAATATTATTCAGTGATAAAAAGGAATGAGTATTTTGGTGTGGGATGTTGATAGGGGAGGAAGATGTGTATGTGAGTAGGTCAAAGGTTATGTAGGAATGCTGTGCTTTCTGCTCAATTTTGATGCAGATCAAAGACCACTCTAAAGAATTATTTTAAAGGTTTCTTCAAAGTAACAATTGTATAGCATTTATGTTCACCATTTTCTTAAAGGCAACTGGAAAACCATGCTTCCCTTCCATCGACCAACACTTACCTTCTAGACATATCTGGAGTCCTATAAATTCCTAAGTTACAATGCAGGTGTAGTTCATACGTGGCCATAAGGATATAGGGGCTCAGTAGTTGAAAATGGCAAGAACAGCATGGTTCCCTCTGTTACCTTCTGTTCTCTACTTTTATTGAAGGTAAACATCAGTTTTGTAACCAATTATTTTAAGTAATGCCCCTCAGTAGCTCTCAGATTCTTCACGTAAGATATAGCTATTGGGTTTTCTTAAAATCCTAGCTATATCAAACATAATATTTGAATGGAAGATTGGAAATTGTTTAATTCTTACATTTTAGATTAGTAAAATCAGGTCAAAGAAAGTAAAAGACATTTCAAGGTGACAGCGATTGAAAGGCAGATATGAAAACAAAATCTGACTCCCAGGCCAGGATACTTTGCTGTAACTCTAGTTAATGCTCTCACAATTGGGAAAGTGAAACCAGGCGTTTCAACACAGCATTCTAACCTAAAGAGTTCAAAGAAACTATTAGTTAATACAACACAGAGACACAGGTAAGATGACTTGTTGGGTTAGGTTTTATGTCATGCAAAACTTTATATCAAATATGAACATGCCATTCAGGCTTTTCTCACGAACGTATTCCACGTCACCTCTTAAATGCTTGTTTAATCCAGAACAATGTTTAGAGAGCCTATAATGGTTTTGTTTTCTTATGAACACAAAATACTGTGGGCCACTTACTAAAAAGACTATATGCTAGAAAAATTATACATTTTCTGTTTTAATTTCCCTTAGTCATAGGTGCATACAATGATTGGGTCATTACTACCCCCTTCCCTCGCCCCCTCCCTTTCCTCCAAAATTATACATTTTCAAGGAATTTTCCTCCAAGGACTAAATTCCTGGTTTTAAAATGAAAACAACAATAAGAAAAATATGCATGGGGTTCAATATCTATTATTGTTAAATTACCAGCATTCATTGTTAGTAATAATAAGCAAAAAGAAAAAAAGTTACCTTTTAAGTTATCTTTACAATATGTAGAGCTGTTTCTCAGACAAAGATTTAAGAGATCTACTTTTCCTGTGTTG